>NW_026652283.1:59892028-60015926 GCF_009828535.3 Hylobates moloch
CACCGCGCCTGGCCCTATTTAAATTTTTAAAAGGAGATTTAGGGCCAGGCGCGGTGGCTCACGCCTGTAATCCCAGCACGTTGGGAGGCTGAGGCGGGCGGATCACCTGAGGTCAGGAGTTTGAGACCAGCCTGGCCAACTTGGTGAAACCCCATCTCTACTAAAAATACAAAATTACCTGGGCATAGTGGCACATTCCTGTAGTCCTGGCTACTCAGGAGGCTGAGGCAGGAGAATCGCTTGACTCGGGAGGCAGAGGTCACAGTGAGCCGAGATCTTCCCATTGCACTCCAGCCTGGGCGGACAGAGCGAGACTCCCTCTCAAAAAAATAATAATAATAATAAAAGATTTACGGCCGGGCACGGTGGCTCACGCCTGTAATCCCAGCACTTTGGGTGGCCGAGGCAGGTGGATCACGAGGTCAGGAGATCGAGACCACGGTGAAACCCCATCTCTACTAAAAATGCAAAAAGTTAGCCAGGCGCGGTGGTGGGCGCCTGTAGTCCCAGCTACTCGGAGAGGCTGAGGCAGGAGAATGGCGTGAACCCAGGAGGCGGAGCTTGCAGTGAGCCGAGATCGCGCCACTGCACTCCAGACTGGGCGACAGAGCGAGACTCCGTCTCAAAAAAAAAAAAAAAAAAAAAAGATTTATTTGAGAAACAGGAAAACACGATATCCTGGGCAACAGTAAGACCTGTCTTTACTAAAACATAGCAGGGTGCATCCCTGTAGTCCCAGCCACTCAGGTGGCTGAGGCGAGAGGATCACTTGCGCCCAGGAAATGGAAACTGCAGTGAGCTATGATCACATCGTCACACCACTGCACACCAGCCTGGGCGACAGACTGAGACCCTGTCTCAAAAAGAAAAAAAAAAAGACAATACTTCATAGGCCAATTTACATAATAAAATAGGCAATGATATATTTGTATTTAACAAACATGGGTATAATAACCACAGTCACATGGATGTAACGGTTAAGAGCAGACAAAACATATTTATAAGTAGGTCAAAAAGCAAAATGTATAAATGCATATCACTGTGGTTGGTTATTGTACCCAGCATTATAATCACAGTCATATGAAATATAGTGGCAGACAACTCCAAGAGTTGACGAAATCAATCAAAAACTACAATGAGCTGGGTGCAGTAGCTCACATCAGTAATTCCAGCACTTTGGGAAGCTGAGGCAGCTGGATCACTTGAGCCCAGGAGTTAGAGACCAGTGTGGGCAACATAAGGAGACCTCGTCTCTATAAAAAATAGAAAAATTAGCTGGTCATGATGATTTGTGCCTATAGTCCCAGCTACTGGGGAGGCTGACACAGGAGGATTGCTTAAGCCCAGGAGGTTGAGGCTACAGTGAGCCGTGATTGTGCCACTGCACTCCAGTCTGGGTGACAGAGTGAGACCCTGCTTCAAACACACACACACAATGGGTCACCACTGCATATACAGTCGTCCCAAAACCTGAGATCTCGAGAAATTTTACCTTGCATAAATACAGACATACAAAAAAACCTCTTCATTTATTGAAGAAGTTTCAACATTTTTACATTGAGAACCAAGGAAGTGACAGCCTCAAGACCCGGCAAGTCTCTGGTTTAAGTCCTGGAGTCCAAAGGCCTGTGAACTTGAAGTTCTTTATTTATTTATTTATTTATTTATTTATTTATTTATTTATTTTTTTTTTTTTGAGACTGAGTCTCACTCTGTTGCCAGGCTGGACTGCAGTGGTGCGATCTCGGCTCACTGCAACCTCGGCCTCCTGGATTCAAGCAATTCTCCTGCTTCAGCCTTCTGAGTAGCTGGGACTAGAGGCACACACCACCACGCCCAGCTAATTTTTGTATATCTATCTATCTATATATATATATATTTTTTTTTTTTTTTTTTAGCAGAGATAGGGTTTCAGCATGTTGGCCAGGATAGTCTCAATCTCTTGATATTGTGATCCGCCCCCCTTGGTCTCCCAAAGTGCTGGGATTACAGGCATGAGCCACTGCGCCCGCCGAGCTTGAAGTTCTAATGTCCAAGGCAGCAGAAGAAAAGTCTGTCACGGCTCTCAGAGACTTCTCCACCTAGTCCACTCAGACTCACACACAAATGTCCTTGGGAAACACCCTCCCAGACACACCCAAAATAATGCTTTATCAAGTTTCTAGGTATCCCTTTATCCAGTCAAGGTGATACCTAAATTAAGTCCACAAGTCTACCTATTGTCAGCCTGGCACCAATGACGCATCTCCTTAAACCATACTTAATTTCCTGCAGCCTCAACCTCCCAGGCTCAAGTAATCCTCCTACCTCAGCCTCCTGAAGTAGCTGGGACTACAGGCATGCGCCACCACACCTGGCTACTTTTTTGTTCATAGTGATGGGGTTTGGCCATGTTGGCCAGGCTGGTCTCGAACTCCTGAGCTCAAGTGATCCGACTGCCTCGGCCTCCCAAAGCGCTGGGATTACAGGCGTGAGCCACCGCACCCAGCCTCCCTTTGCTGTTTCTCTTTCACCACCTACAGCTTCCCAAACTAATATAAAAGCAACAAGCTTTGACCCCACACAACTCTCTCTTGCTCACCCTCCAAAGAATACCCTTGTCCAATGTTTCTGTTCATATAAGGTGTCAATTCTTCTGGATGAGTAAGCATTTTTACTTTACTTGATAATCTAAACTTTCTATTTGGGAGGAATTTAAAGTGCCGTATTTCTTGTTATTAAGTTAGCAGAACTACTCTGGACCTGGATTTTTCCAAACATGAATGTTTATCAAGTACCTGGTACATTGAACAGGACATGTTCAATAAATATTTGCTGTTTTGATTTGGTTTCCCTGAAGCCAAAACTGAACTTTCTAACAGGAGGATTTGGGCAAATTCCAACGAGATGCCTTGAGAGCCTCAGCTAAATGCTGCCAAATGATAGTGTAGGATTTATTTTGGTACGTTTAATTTCACCTTAATTAAAATGTCATGTTCACCTAGTAAACTGGGAACCCAAGGGAGTTGGAGACTGCTTTTTGTGCTAAATGTTTTGCCAAATTTCCATGGAAGGGTTAAGCTTTGAGTTATTCAGTAACCACAGAAGAAGCTGGGTGCTATCTCTTCCCTGCCAAGGTCTTACTCTTGAGTCCAAAGGAAAGAACAGAACAGCCCAGGATATGAGGCAATGGACATGGACCTGCTGAATTACCTGCTCATAGAAGTTACTACTGAACTGGAAGCAGGGCTAGGGAAAGAGGAATTGTATCACTGATCTTGAAGGAAGTACTAAAAAAAGAGAGGGTAATCAAATGCTATGTTCTCTCCTCTTCATGGTTCCTCAAACCTACTCCTAACACAGCAAAGCACAAGCCTTCCAATCTTTTCACTCAGAATTGAGAAAAACAGTGCCACACAGAAGTAGGGAGTCCTTTTCAAAAACTTTTTTTTTTGTGATAAAAGTTCTTAAGATGTCTATCTCTTTCTAATATTTCCAGTTCTAGAAATATTAGAAATTTCCATGAAAATATTAATTTAAAGAAAAATTATTTTTCTTTCTTTTTTAGAGACAGGGCCTTGCTCTATTGCCCAGGCTGGCATGCAGTAATGTGATCATAGCTCACTGCAGCCTCAAAATCCTGGACTTAAGAAGTAGCTATGGCTGGCCGGGCGCAGTGGCTCATACCTGTAATCTCAGCACTTTGGGAGGCTGAGGCGGGCGGATCACGAGGTCAGGAGATGGAGACCATCCTGGCTAACACGGTGAAACCCCGTCTCTACTAAAAACACAAAAAATTAGCCGGGCGAGGTGGCGGGCGCCTGTAGTCCCAGCTAATCAGGAGGCTGAGGCAGGAGAATGGCGTGAACCCGGGAAGTGGAGCCTGCAGTGAGCAGAGATCGCCCCACTGCACTCCAGCCTGAGCAACAGCAAGACTGCGTCTCAAAAATAATAAAAATAATAATAATAATAAAGAAGTAGCTATGGCTGCAGGTGCACGCCACCACACCCGGCTAATTTTTTAATGGTTTGTAAAGACAGGATCTCGCTATGCTGCCCAGGCTATTCTTCACTCCTGGCCTCAAGCCATTTTCTAGCCTCAGCCTCCCAAATCATTACAAGCATGAGCCACCATGACCAACCTAAAATATCTTTATTATATTTAAATATACACAAAAAAATACTATTCAGAATACCTCTGTGTGTGTAAGCACACACACGGTCACAAACTAGTTTGCCCAGCATACAAGCTCTTTTTTTCTTTCCCAGTCTAAACGGTCTAAGATGAACCAAGAGGAAAGGGATCTGGGATCATCCAAACCTTGATAGTATAATAAAAGCCAAGGGGAGCTGTGTGAAGAGTACCAGAGACTAGGCTGGTGGTAAAGACTCCCAGAAACCAATGAGAACTCTTGGGAGACCTGCTGGAGAAGCGTAGTGGAGAGGGCGACGCAGCCCGGGATCCAGCAGATGATCGCTGCACCCACTGTCCCTTGACTGTTTCCTGACTGTGTCTTCCTCCAAACCACTGATGGCAATGTTGGATAGGACAGAGTGAGGCACATGGCTTCTAGGTCCAGAAACATGATTATAGATCCACTTCTTTCATTCCAGGGCATGGGATCTCAGTTTCCCAAAAGTGCTGGGTCCAAGAGGTGAGAGGCAGGGAATACCCGGGCTGATAACTTCCAGGGCTTAGGATCAGTCTCATCTTCATCATGTGGCTTATAGACTGACCTGTGGAAAAAGAAAGAGCTAGTATGCTGAATGCCCAGGCTGAGATGTGAGTATGCTCGTTTGGGATGTGCATCAAATAAAATATGGATAGACAGGCCGACTGTGGTGGCTCATGCGTTTAATCCCAGCACTTCAGGAGGCTAAGGCAGGAAGATCGCTTGGGACCAGGAGTTCGAGGGCAGCCTGGGGAACATAGTGATTTCGATTCTACAAAAAACAAATTAGCCATGTGTGGTGGAGCATACTGTAGTCTCAGCTGTGAAGGCTGTATATCTATATATATATATCTATATAGATCTATATAGATATATATATATAGATATATAGATAGATATATATAGATAGATAGATAGATAGATAGATAGACATAGATATATATAGATATATAGATAGATATATAGATAGATATATATATAGAGAGAGAGAGAGGCAAAGGAAAAGGTGGTAGTCCCTGGGTTCATATCTGGGCACTGGATTTGGAGGGAATTGTGAACAAGTTCGACAGAGACTATCCAGAGGAGAACCAGATGAAAAGCAGTTGTACACTGTGGTTTGTAACATGGGAAGTCCTGGACATTTCTTTCATATCTATCGTGCTGGGACACAAGGGCTTTGAGAGAAGCAGAGGGAGGTTTGAATCTCAGCTCTGCTAGCTTTGCAATTTGGGGCAAATAACCCTTGTGAATAGTAGTGTTCTCATCTGTAAACTGAGCATAATTAGTATCTTTCTGGTAGAGCCGATGAGATAATTATATAAGCTAATGCCTGAGAAGCATTTAGTATAGACCCTGGTATATAGTGTTTTTAAATAGCACCTATTAAAATGGCACCTATATGATCATAAATCATATTCAAACATTTAAAGAGTCTGACCTTGGCTAATGTCTAACACTAAAGCAATGGTTAAGTTATAGACTATTGAATATTATACAGCCATTAGAAATTACTTTCACAGGCGGGGCACACCTAAACACCTCTTTCCACCTGCAGACCTGTTCTCCTTTTCTCCCCTGTCACCAGCCAGATGCTCAGCCTGCCTCAGGTTCCTCTTTGGTGCTGCCACTGCCCTCATCCTGCCCTGCTCCTCTTCTCTCCCCAAGCTTCTGTGTGAATACAACACTGACACTCTTGTGTCATAAAGTCAAGACGTATTGAATAGGTGATACATTGACATGTTCAACATTAGAAAACTAAATAAGATGGTACATATTGATAAGTCTACTCCCACCCTTGTCTCTAGCCACCCCTCACCCCATCATCCTCACTTTGTGTTACAAAAACATAGCATACTATAAACACTTTCTGCAGCTTGCTTTTTCCCCACATAATTATCCTAAGGACACTTCCATATCAGTACATCCATATAGAGCATCCTCATTCTTTTACACAATGGCACAGTTTTCCACTGTGGGGATGTGCCTTGGTTTATTTAACCAATCTACAGATGGAAGTGGTGTCCAACTTTTCATTATTATGAATCAGGTCATGACAGCTAACCTTGTTGAAACCCATGCAGGTGTAGCTGTAGGATGAATTTCCTGAAGTGGATTGTCTGATTCACAGGGTACGTGCATTTGTAATTTTGGTGTTTCCACATTTCCCTACAAAGGACCTACAAAGAGTTATGGCACTTTGTACCCCGAAGAGCAATGGATGAAACAGCTTGTTTCCTCACAGCCTAGTGTATTGTCTAACTTAATCTCTTTTAATTCTAATGGTTTTTGTGATAATCCTTTTTAGAGAAACATGGAAATAACAGGGAGGGAGGAGTGCTTTAAAAGTCTTGCAGGGGCTGGGTGTGGTGGCTCACACCTGTAATCCCAACAATTTGGGAGGCCAAGGCAGGCAGATCACTTGAGCTCAGGAGTTAGAGACCAGCCCGGGCAACATGACGAAAACCCACCTGTACAAAGAGTTTTTTAAAATAATAAGGCCGGTGCGGTGGCTCATGCCTATAATCCCAGCACTTTGGGAGGCCGAGGCAGGCGGATCATCTGAAGTCAGGAGTTCAAAACCAGCCTGGCCAACATGGTGAAATCCCGTCTCTACTAAAAATACAAAAATTAGCAGGGCATGGCTGCACATGCCTGTAATCTCAGCTACTTGGGAGGCTGAGGCAGGAGAATCGCTTGAACCCAAGAGGTGGAGGTTGCAGTGAGCCAAGACTGCGCTATTGCACTCTAGCCTGGGTAACAAGAGTGAAATTCCCTCTCAAAATAAATAAATAAATAAATAGCCAGACACAGTAGCACACACCTGTAGTCCCAGCTACTCGGGAGACTAAGATGGAAGGATTGCGGGATTCCTCGAGCCCAAGTTGTTCAGGGCTGCGGTGAACTAAGATGGTGTCACTGTACTCCAGCCTGGGCAACAGTGAGATCCTATCTCAGAAAAAAGATTAATTTAAAAAAATTTTTTAAGTCTTGCAAAAGGATCATTGAGGGATGCTTAAATTAGCAGGTGAAAATTTGATGGAAAACAATATATTTGCATACTGTCAAGTATGTGAAGTATCCCCACAAGACATTTAACAAAAGGGGGAACATTGTAATTTTACAGCAGAGAAACTTGGCAGACACAATCTTGTAATCCAAGTTAATCACCAGTGATGGGATAAATTAACATCTGTACCTCCTGATGCGATACACGGAGAAGGACACAGTATTACCTCTGTTGTATTCCTGCCCCCAAAAGGATAACTTGAATCTAATTCTGAAGAAATTTTAGACATACCAAATTGAGAGACATTCTTCAAAATTAACTGACCTATATGCTTCAAACAAGCCAAAATCATGAAAGACAAAGAGAGGAACTGTTCCCATCCAAGTACTAACCAGGCCCGACCCTGCTTAGCTTCCAAGATCGAGCACATTCAGGGTAGTATGACCGTAGACGAGAAGAACTCTTTCAAGCTGCAGAAGACTAAAGAGACATGACAACTAAATGCAATGTGTGCTTCTGCCCCAGGAAAAGGAGAAAAAAAAATTCTTTTCATTTCTTTTCTTTTTTATTGGCTATAAATCAGTGCTTCCCAAAGCATGGTCCAGGGACCCTAGGAGATTCAGAAAACCTTTCAGTAGGTATATGAGGTCAAAACGATTTCACTTTATTTATTTATGTTTTGAGACAGGATCTTACTCCATCACCCAGGCTGGAGTGTGGTGGTGCCATCATGGCTCACTGCAGCCTCAACCTTCTGGGCTCAAGTGATTCTCCCACCTCAGCCTCCTGGGTAGCTGAGATTACCGGTGCATACCTCCATGCCCAGCTAAGTTTTTGCATTTTTTTTATAGAGATGGAGTTTAGCATGCTGCCCAGGCTGGTCTTGAACTCCTGGGCTCAAGCAATCCTCCCGCCTCGGCCTCCCAAAATGCTGGGATTACTAGTGTGAGCCACTCAGCCTGGCCAAAACTATTTTAATACGTAACTATTTTAATAATAACATTTAGATGTTCTTTGGCAAGACTATAAAAGGATTCTGAAACAAAGAAGGTGAAAACCACTGCTTTGATAACCAGGTGTGGTTGCTCCTGCCTGTAATTCCAGCTAGTGCGGAGGCTGAGGCAGGAGGATTGCTTGAGGCCAGGAGTTTGAGACCAGCATGGGCAGCAGAGCAAGACCCCCGTCTCTAATGGCAACAGAGTGACAACCTGTCTCTAAAAACATTAATTGGATGATTGGCAAAATTAGAATAAGGTTTGGAAAATTTTAAATAGTACTGTATTTGAAAACTATGCTGGGTGCAGTGGCTCATGCTTGTAATCCTAGCACTTTGGGAGGCCAAGGTGGATGGATCACTTGAGGTCAGGAGTTTCAGACCAGCCTGGCCAACATGGTGAAACCCTATGTCTACTAAAAATACAAAAAAATTTGCCAGGCATGGTGGCGGGGGCCTGTAATCCCAGCTACTCGGGAGGTTGAGTCACGAGAATTGCTAGAACCTGGGAGGCAGAGGTTGGAGGTGGGCTGAGATCAGGCCACCGCACTCCAGCCTGGGCGACAGAGTGAGACTCTGTCTCAAAAAAAGAAAAAGAAGAAGAAGAAGAAAAGAAGAAGAAGAAGAGGAAGAGGAAGAGGAGGAGGAAGAAGAAGAAGAAGAGAAGAAGAAAGAAGGAGAAGAAGGAGAAGAAGAAGAGGAAGAAAAGAAGAAGAAGAAGAAGAGGAAGAGGACGAAGAAGAAGAAGGAAGAAGAAGAAAGAAGAAGAGGAGGAAGAGGAAGAGGAAGAAGAAGAGGAAGAAGAAGAGGAAGAGGAAGAGGAAGAAGAAGAAGAAGGAAGAAGAAGAAGAAGGAAGAAGGAAGAAGAAGAAGAAGAAGAAGAAGAAGAAGAAGAAGAAGAAAAGAAGAAGAAGAAGAAGAAAGAAGAAGAAGAAAAGAAGAAGAAGAAGAAGAAAGAAGAAGAAGAAGAAGAAGAAGAAGAAGAAGAAGAAGAAGAAGAAGAAGAAGAGGAAGAAGAAGAAGAAGAAGAAGAAAAGAATATGCACCAGGCAGAGTGGCTTAAACCTGTATGGGGTCTCGCTCTGTCATTAACCTTATTAACATCTGACTGGCACGTTACATATTTATTTTTTAAATACTGATTTTTTTTTTTTTTTGAGATGGAGTCTTGCTCTGTCACCCAGGCTGGAGTGCAATAGTGTGATCTCGGCTCACTGCAACCTCTGCCTCCCAGGGTCAAGTGATTCTCCTTCCTCAGCCTCCTGAGTAGCTGGAATTACAGGTACCCGCCACCAGGCCCAGCTATTTTTTGTATTTTTAGTAGAGACTGGGTTTCACCAGGTTGGCTAGGCTGGTCTCGAACTCCTGACCTCAGGTGATCCACCTGCCTCAGCCTCCCAAAGTGCTGGGATTACAGGTGTGAGCCACCACGCTTGGCCTAAAATACTGATTCTTTATGTGATTGCTGCATGTGTCCCCCGAATGGAATCCCAGCCCCAAGAACAGTGTCTGCTGGCACAAGTAGCACTCATGTATTTGTTGAATTCAAGTGGTTGAACAGGAGCCTTTTCAATAGTCTTTAATCTAGGGTGACAGATGAGCCTCTGGGCATTCTGGGGCCCTTTGGGACAGTTCTTGGCAACTGTTCACACTGCACATGGAGGGCTTCAAAGGATCCAGGGTCTGAATCAGCCAAGAACTTAGACACAGCTTCAGCCCAGGAGAGACGTCCTCTCTCATGAACAAAGAGCTCTCTAAAATGTCTATGACTGCAACAACAACTACAAGGAGTCCTTGATCACACAACAGGAGGCACACGCGCCCTGTGAACTCGGCGGCTGCAAACCTTGTGGTGGAGCTTTTGGCTATTTCAGAAGAGGGAAATGTAAACAAACCTGCCCTTTATCTCCATTAGTTTGAATTTACCCAATCTCCCCAATAACTAATAAAAATAACGATACACATAAATATAATTTAGTTTGTTTTTATTTCAGCAGTTGTACGTGGGTTTTTTACCTGCCCCACATTCTGCCTCCTGATCCTCCGGTAGAGTTTTACTAAGTATTTCCTAGCTGCTCACACCCCTGCTCTTCTGTCCCTGTCCCACCACTTCAGGGCTGCTGGGGAATGGGTCTCTCTGTGGGCCACAGGTGTAACCATTGTGTTTTCCTTGTCTGCGCCAGGGACACCTTGGCGCTCAGATGCCTGAAGGTAGCAGCTTGTCCCTCTTTGCCTCCTCTAATTAGATATTTCTCTCTCTCTCTCTCTCCCTCTCTCCATAAAGAAAACTATGAGAGAGGGAATTACAGGTAGAAGGCTAGAAGTTTTTGGACATTAACTATTTCTATCTTCGGATTTGGTTAACGAGAAACAAAAAATCCTGCAGACAAGTTTCTCCTCAGTCAGGTATTTCCTAACCAAGTTTGAGGGTATGAACATACTCTCCTTTTCCTTTTCTATAAAGCTGAGGAGAAGAGCGAGGGAGCGTGCGCAAGAGAGGCAGCTCAGGCGTTCCCTGGGCCTGATTGAACTTTAAAACTTCTCTACTAATTAAACAACACTGGGCTCTACACTTTGCTTAACCCTGGGAACTGGTCATCAGCCTTTGACCTCAGTTCCCCATCCTGACCAGCTCCCTGCCCCACCCTGGCCTCTGGAACCTCTGCGAGATTTAGAGGAAAGAACCAGTTTTCAGACGGATTGCCTCAGACCACACTGTCTCCACTTGCCCAGGCCTGTGGAAGATTAGCGACCATGTATTCCAATGTGATAGGAACCGTAACCTCTGGAAAAAGGTAAGAGGGGTGAGCTTTCCCCTTGCGTGCCCCCACTGGGTTTTCTGACCTCCAAAGGACTCACAGGAATGACCTCCAACACCTTTGAGAAGACCAGGCCCTCTCCCTGGTAGTTACGGTCAAAGACCTGTTTGGAAGACGTCATTTCAAGCGCTCTCCCTCCCACCCCCCACTCTTGGGGTAAGGCCTTTCCTAAGCTACACCTTGCGTCCCTAGCCTAAGAAACAAGAGGTATGTCATCCCTGGTGTAAAGATGCTGTGCAGGACGTCAGCACTCACGGGATCCAGGGGACGCTCCAAGGGGAATCCCCAGGGCCTGCCATACATCCGGGAAGAGAGCAAATGTTACCCATGAGGACCTCCTCACTACCTTTTTGCTCTTTCTTCCACTCAGATCCACCCCACTCCACCCCCACCCAAATCCCAGTGACCTTTGACTAAAGGGCCGAAACTGCTTCCTTTTCTCACAGTGAGAGTTGTCCCTCCCTCAACGCCACACATACTACCTTCTTCATCTGAGTTGTCACAGGAGGCTAGAAACGGGGTGGTGGCGCAACCGTCTTGGTTTTAATTTGTGCTTCATAGCCCTCCCAGGGTCCTCTCAGCCTCGAGTGGCATTTCCAAATGTAGCTGAAGGACTGAGTGGGCAACCGAAGGCAGTGGAGATGGGAAGACGAATGGCAGGGTCCTCTCCTCTCTCTCTCTGCTTCTTCAGCCTTCCTTCCACATCTCCCTTGGTGCCGCTGCTTCTCTCCGGCTTTGCACCTCTGTTCTTGAAAGGGCTGCAGAACTGGACTCAGACCATGCAAGAAGGCAAGTCCCCCTCAGCTGCCCCAGCTTCTAGCCAGCCCCACGCTTGCCCAGCAGACCACGTCCGTGAATCTGCACTGGGTGCCTGTCTTTCTCTCCCAGGAGAAGATGGGAAGATCCAGTACCCACAGACAGACTCCCTTGTGTACACCCAGGAACCATAAACCAGCTGGAGGCAGCCCCTGCCCCACCCTGTCTTATCTACAAAAAATATTACAAGAGACTTTATCTCTTGATTTGCTTCATCGAGTGTCCCAACTACCTCATTTTTTAAAAATGTGAAATTAGCTTCATTTACCTTCATTAAATCCATGTTGGCGACTATTAAAAATTCCAGGCAATAAAAAAGGATGAGAGCCTGAACTAAAGCAATGGCAATAACTGGTGAAAGAGTAAAAAAACAGAACTGATTGACTCTGGGGTGAACTGATTGACTCTGGGGTTTGACTAAATGAGGAGGAGAGAGGAATCCAGGGTGATTCTCAGGTTTCCGTACGGGATTCACTGAGCCCATTCACATGAGCAGGCATGTGGGGGAGAATTAATTACCAGTTCAGTTTGGTCCTGTTTCCCTAAAGAACTTGTAGGAGTTCCTGGTGGAACTGTCCAGCAAATAGTCAGTCTGGAGCGCAGTGGAAGGGTTAGGGCTGGAACTAGAGAGGTGGGAATCTTCAGCACGCAGATATTGCCACTGTTTTTGTTTGTTTGTTTGTTGTTATTGTTTTGAGACACAGTCTCGCTTTGTCGCCCAGGTTGGAGTGCAGTGGCACAATCTCAGCTCACTGCAACCCTCGCCTCCTGGGTTCAAGCGATTCTGCCTCTGCCTCCCTAGTAGCTTGGGACTACAGGTGTGCACCACCACACCCAGCTAATTTTTGTATTTTTAGTAGAGATGGGGTTTCACCATGTTGTCCAGGCTGATCTCGAACACCCAACCTCAAGTGATCTGCACGCCTCAGCCTCCCAAAGTGCTGGGATTACAGGCGTGAGCCACCGCGCCTGGCCAGATATTGCCTTTGCTCCATCCATTTCTTCTTACTTCTCCTGTGTTGCTGAAATCTCTCTGTTGCATCTATCAGAGTCCTTCCCCAAACAGTTTCTGTAGATGGCTCCCCCTACCACCCTGACTCTTCACTGGGCACTAAAGCCGATTTTTTAGGCATGCACGTTCCATGTCACAAACAGGAAGCTTCTCATTCTTTTTTCTCCCAGCATGGGGAATTGAGCACATAATACTCCAAATAACCATCAGTTGATTCTAATTCCAACATGACCATGTCCAGGCAACTGAACTATCCCCTGGCAAGAAGTCTAGGACTGAACCTGCCCTGGGCCCTTGTACTTGGTTCAAAGGCTTTAACCCTTCTCTTGGTCACACCAGGTGGGCTGGAATCCTCTGCTTTACTGGGGCAACCCTGTGGTGGGCAGTGGGGCTAGGGGTCGCAGCCTAGCTTAACTCGGCATTTTGTCTCCTTGCAGGAAGGTTTATCTTTTGTCCTTGCTGCTCATTGGCTTCTGGGACTGTGTGACCTGTCACGGGAGCCCTGTGGACATCTGCACAGCCAAGCCACGGGACATTCCCATGAATCCCATGTGCATTTACCGCTCCCCGGAGAAGAAGGCAACTGAGGATGAGGGCTCAGAACAGAAGATCCCTGAGGCCACCAACCGGCGTGTCTGGGAACTGTCCAAGGCCAATTCCCGCTTTGCTACCACTTTCTATCAGCACCTGGCAGATTCCAAGAATGACAATGATAACATTTTCCTGTCACCCCTGAGTATCTCCACGGCTTTTGCTATGACCAAGCTGGGTGCCTGTAATGACACCCTCCAGCAACTGATGGAGGTACGACCCAAAGGTCTTCTGCCCAGCCACCTTGTTAGGAGCACCTTTGGGGCTTCCATAGGTCCAAGTCCAATGACTCCTCAACTGACACTGCAGGCCACTAGAGGCGCTCATTATGCATTACGATTCCCTTTGAATCACTACTGTGTTATAATTCCCTTTGAAAATCATTTTTTAAAAAATTAGCCAAGGAATCTTGGCTATCTACTTTTTAAATCCTGGTTTCCTCTTTTGAGCACCTTAAAATGGGGGAAGGCTTGTATCTTCTTTCAACTTCTCTTTTTAGTAATTCTTTCATCTATATGCTTACTCATTCATTTGATCACTTATTTATTTATTCATTCAGCACTTCCTCTGTGCCAGGCAATGTGTTGTGCCAGTCCCTCCTCTGGTGGAAGAAGAGTAGCTTTACCATCTGGTGACATCAGGCATATGGGCTCTTGTGGAAAGAAATTCTAGGATAGTATTTTTTTTTTTTTTTTGAGATGGAGTCTCGCTCTGTTGCCCAGGCTGGAGTGCAGTGGTGCAGTCTCGGCTCACTCCAACCTCCGCCTCCCAGGTTCAAGCAATTCTCCCACCTCAGCCTCCTGAGTAGATGGGATTACAGGCACACGCCACCACGCCCAGCTAATTTCTATATTTTTAGTAGAGATGGGGTTTCACCATGTGGCCAGGCTGGTCTCAAACTTTTTTTTTTTTTTGAGACGGAGTCTCGCTCTATCATCCAGGCTGGAGTGCAGTGGCACGATCTCAGCTCACTGCAACCTCCACCTCCCGGGTTCAAGCAATTCTCAGCCTCAGCCTCCCGAGTAGCTGGGATTACAGGCACCCGACACCATGCCTGGCTAATTTTTTTATCTTTAGTAGAGATGGGGTTTCACCATGTTGACCAGGCTGGTCTTGAACTCCCGACCTCGTGATCCACCTGCCTTGGCCTCCCAAAGTGCTGGGATTATAGGCATGAGCCACTGCGCCCGGCCTCAAACTCTTGACTTCAAGGGATCGGCCCGACTTGGCTTCCCAAAGTGCTGGGATTACAAGCATGAGCTACTACACTGGGCCTAGGATGGTGTATTGAGACCAGGGGCCCTGGAAAGCCAAGAGAAGCCTCAAGGATGTGAGGGTGTTTTCTGGCTCTGGGAAGTATGGATCATTTCAGCTCAGTGACTTAGTTCCCACCCCCTTCCCCCCACTGCCTTTTGTGGGAGGGAAGTAGGACATGATAAGATGAAATGTCATGGATTGATTGATCACTGTTGGCCTCTGGGGCTATGATAAGTCATGGATGGAAACACTAGATCTTTAATCTATCCTTGGCTTGGCTGCCTGACAGTCTTTCTTCAGGTTGGATCACACTTTGGAAGCAGAGTTCATCAATACGGAGGCATGAGTCCCTTCAAGATGGTATATGGTGCTTATTTGAAACTTGGACACTAAAGTCTGTGGGTCTTAGGAGGGTTCCTTCTATTCTAGTGGTCAATTTCCATGGAACTTCATCACCTTTGCTCAGGGCTCTGGGGTGAGTTAACCCAAGTCTTCACTCCCTGAGAGAAATTGTGGGTTTAAAAACTTTTAAGAGGCCGGGCGCGGTGGCTCACACTTGTAATCCCAGCACTTTGGGAGGCCGAGGCGGGCAGATCACGAGGTCAGGAGATCGAGACCACGGTGAAACCCCGTCTCTACTAAAAATATAAAAAAATTAGCCAGGCGTGGTGGCGGGCGCCTGTAGTCCCAGCTACTCGGAGAGGCTGAGGCAGGAGAATGGGGTGAACCCGGGAGGCGGAGCTTGCAGTGAGCTGAGATCGCGCCACTGCACTCCAGCCTGGGAGACAGAGCGAGACTCCGTCTCAAAAAAAAAACAAAACTCTTAAGACACGTAATACTGCCTTCTCTGGGCCCTTCAGTCATTTTTGTATACATTGGTACTGGTCTCAAAGCACTTCCATATCCCTCATGTCTCTGTCCCCAAGTAAGATCTTAAATGTAACACTTCCTACAAGAAGAACAGAACAGAACACTGCTTCCAAACCACACATGTTCCTTGGGTCCCCCCCTCTACACAAACGGCATGTGTTGGGAAAGCAGGGTGAGACTGAATCTCTCTGGAGAAAAGGGAAATTCAGCACCAAGCTTTTGATCAAAAGCATAATCCCCCCCCTAAAAAAGTGCCTATTGGAACAAAATCAGGAAAACCAAAGGCAGAGAACAGATAAAACCAAAAGGTCTTTTGTAGCCTGAGGAGAGAGCATGGAAAGGGCAGGAGGGGAACAGCCTCGCCCATTTTGCCTTGGGGATGGTGAAAATGGGCACTGGGGGATTCCAGCTTCAAAGCATGGATGACTTCTAAGTCCTTTTCAACCCTGAGACTCTTTAATTCTGAGCCTGTTTAATCCCTTGCTGATAGATTCGCTCTTCCTTTTTCACCTCTACCACCAATATCCCAGAGCCTCCATGAGCAGCTGGCCCCAGTAGATGCCACAAAAGTGTTTGTTACAAGAAGGACGCTGTCCTGATTCTCTTCTCTGTCCAGAATCACCAAGAGGGCTTTTCCCATTCCAGCAAGAAAACATCTGTGTGTTGATCTAGAGCCCTTTAGAGACTTTAGGTGGCGACCTAGTCTCTCTTTTTCCCTTTATCCTTCCTACCCTTCATTCTTCTTTTATCCTTTTATTCATCAGAACACAAGAGGTGAGCATTTATGCTGTCCCAGGTACTGTGCTTGAAGGAATTCACAACTGAGGTGGCTATTAGTCAGGGACTGACCAGCATGTGCTCACCACCCATGTTAGCTAGGCTGCCCACCAAACCCACCACCATTTTTTTTGACTTCTATAGGTATTTAAATTTGACACCATATCTGAGAAAACATCTGATCAGATCCACTTCTTCTTTGCCAAACTGAACTGCCGACTCTATCGAAAAGCCAACAAATCCTCCAAGTTAGTATCAGCCAATCGCCTTTTTGGAGACAAATCCCTTACCTTCAATGAGACCTACCAGGACATCAGTGAGTTGGTATATGGAGCCAAGCTCCAGCCCCTGGACTTCAAGGTGAGTTGCAGATGTTACTCCTGACCTCCGAGTTCTTCCTCTCCACTCAGTGATTGAGGAGGTGGAGAAACAGCATCCAAATTCACACTGCTTTGCTGCTGAAGATTGCTGGAGGGCTGACTACAAGTCAGAACCCCTGGAATAGTTATTCTTACTTGAAACCTGAGAAATCAATGGTATCCATGCTTAGATTGTAGTGACTGCCCAGAAAACGTGAATAAATAATCAATTCTTCATTCCATCCACCAATTTCAAATATATACCAAAGAGTGTTTTGAAGATGCCAGTCCTACAAGATATCTTACTTAATTTGAACAGTTACCATGGTCAAATAAAGTTGGTACATGATGCATGTTATATTCTCCTCTTGGAGATTCATGAAGCACATGGGCCTATGAAGGTTCTGAGAAACTCTGAAACAAAGAAATCTGTTGGCTTTATTCAATCAGCATTCCTCAAATGTATTTGACTGCATGGGCATTTCTCTCCTCCATATAACCTGCCAACCCCGTATAACCTGCTAACCCCATATAACCTGCTAACCCCATATAACCTGCAATCATTCATTGCTCCCCCTGGAACATGCCTTGGAAATTTTACTTCTGTGAGTTAAGATTTTCCAAAGTCAGAGAAAATAATATTTTATCTTCTTTTTCCCAAACTATTTTTGCCTTCCTTCTTTTCATTTATTTCTTCCTATTTCTTTTTGTTCTTTTTCTTCTGATAATATTTATCAACTACAGGAAAGATTCATGGAACTATATTAGATATGTGAGGCTTCCCCAATTTGGGTTAGAGCGATGGCTTCTTAATCAAATGGCGGGAAAGGGCAGAGGGATGGTGAGAAAAATAAAATGCTGCCTGGGAAAATGGAGAAGCCAGTTGAATAGCACAGGTGCGTAGGTTTATTTTCTGTTCTCCTCAGGAAAATGCAGAGCAATCCAGAGCGGCCATCAACAAATGGGTGTCCAATAAGACGGAAGGCCGAATCACCGACGTCATTCCCCCGGAAGCCATCAACGAGCTCACTGTTCTGGTGCTGGTTAACACCATTTACTTCAAGGTACTCAGAATGGCCCTGGAGAGACCCCAGGGACTTCCTCTTGCTCTTCAGCTTACCTTTTTTTTTTTTTTTTTTAAATGGTGAGACCGAAGCCCTGAGAGGGCAAATGGACTGCCTAAAGCTACACAGGCACAGGTCAGCAGGGCAGGTCAATTTTTTTTTTTTTTTTTTTTTTTGACAGAGTCTCGCTCTGTTGCCCAGGCTGGAGTGCAGTGCCTGGCTGATTTTTTGTATTTTTAGTAGAGACAGGGTTTCACCGTGTTAGCCAGGATGGTCTTGATCTCTTGACCTCGTGATCCACCCACTTCGGCCTCCCAAAGTGCTGGGATTACAGGCGTGAGCCACCACGCCCAGCCGGCAGGTCAATCTAAATGGACAAAAAAAGCCTAAGGGCTACAGGAACAGATTCCGACAGTAGAAGGCAGAGCTGAATCAACTTCTCCAAAGGTCCTGCTTCTGCCTCTTTGTCCCTGCCCTATTTCCTTCTCGCCTCCATTTATTTTATTTTATTTTATTTTTAAATACGGAATCCCATTCTGTCACCCAGGCTGGAGTGCAGTGGCACAATCACAGCTCACTGCAACCTTGACCTCCCAGCGATCCCAACGATCCTTCCACCTTGGCCTCTCAAGTAGCTGGGACTACAGGTGCATGCCACCATACCAGATGAATTTTTTTATTTTTTTGTATGCCACAGCCCAGGCTGGTCTTGAACTCGTGGGCTCAAGCAATCCTTCTGCCTTGACCTCCCAAAGTGCTGGGATTACAGGCATGAACCACCACATGCGGCCAGCTTATCCTCTTTAACACTACTGGGCATGTGTAGGTAGACCCTTTCTGAGAAATGGTCCATGCACGGTCTGGGCAGACAAAACATTTGCTGAGAGCCCAGAACCGTTTGAACCATGGCTGCTGGGCTACCATCCAGGGAGGTGTGGTAGTGTCCCCAGGCTGATGGCAGAGTGGGCACACAAACAAACCCATCACGTCTCACTGCAAGGTGTGCGCAGTGACAAACTCTCATATATATGTGATTCTGCTGTCCAGTTAACTCCATTTTGAAATCTGGAACGAAATGACAGAGTCAATGTGTTCACAATCTTTAGTGCTGCGATTTTTTTCCCATCACCTGGAGCAGCTTCTACAATGACTCAAAGTTCCCTTTGCCTAAATCTTATTTTCTAAAATTTATTTTTATATATTTTATTTTTTGTTTGTTTGCTGGTTTTTTGTTTTGAGACAGAGTCTTGCTCTTTTTGCCCAAGCTGGAGTGCAATGGTGCAATCGGCTCACTGCAACCTCCACCTCCCAGGTTCAAGCAATTCTCCTGACTCAGCCTCCCAAGTAGCTGGGATTACAGGTGCCCACCACCACTCCTGGATAATTTTGGTATTTTCAGTGGAGATGGGGTTTCACCATGTTGGCCAGGCTGGTCTCGAACTCCTGACCTCAGATGATCTGCCCGCCTCGGCCTCCCAAGGTGCTGGGATTATAGGCATGAGCCACTGCGCCTGGACTATTTTATCTTTTTAAAAAATGTTTTCTTTCCTGTAAAGTCCAGTTTTAGCTTAAATCTTTTGCGCTTCTAGGTAACAGGCTCACCTCAGACTTAGTGGAGGTGCTATTATTTACCGATGCAGAAGGCTTTGTTTTCCTCAGGGTAGTGTTCTGAAGACTGTGTCAACTTGATTACATTTGGGAAGGAAAAGGAAGAGGGGAGTGGGAATAAGCAGACTACTGACACTCAGGGGACCACCAGTTTAAGGCAGGTAGAATTGTGGCATATTTTGCCCATCCTGGGATGTGCCTCCAGGTACATTCTTCCCTCCCACAGGGCCCAAGGGATTAGCCAGTCGCTGCTGCTGTCAGTCGCTCTGTCTCTTATGGTTTCCCCTCCCCAAGTATAGAGCAGACTGTATTTCCACCATATGTATTTGCCCTTTACAGTTTGCAGAACAATTTGCCATTTATTAGCCCTCTTGATCCTCACAACATCACAAATGAAACCTGGGCCACTCAGACAGATTACTTAATTTTAAATCCCGACTCTTCCATTTCTGACTGCGTGAACTTGGGTGAGTTATCCGAGATCTTTCTATGCTCCAATTTCTGCACCTATAATGTGGTAATAATGATACATCTACTGCATAGGGATACTGAGGTAGTTACTGCATGTAAATAAGGTGTAAGTTAATACATGCGAAATGCTTAGAAAATTTCCTGGCACACAGTAAGCATTCTGTAAATATTAGCTATCACCAGCTCCTAGTTTTACAGATGAGAAACCACCACTCAGAAGAGTTAAATGGGCCAGGCATGATGACTCACACCTGTGATCCCAGCACTTTGGGAAACTGAGGCAGGAGGATCACTCAAGCACAGAAGCTCAAGACCAGCCTGGGAAGCACAGGGAGTTCCCATCTTTACAAAAAATAAAAAAGTTAGCTGGGCATGGTGGCACACACCTGTAGTCCTAGCCACCTGGGAGGCTGAGGTGGAAGGATAGTTTGAGCCTGGGAGGTTGAGGCTGCAGTGAGCCATGAGCTTGCCTCTGCATCACTCCAACATGGGACACAGAGTGAGACCCTGTCCCCCCCACCCAAAAAAGAAGAAGAGTTAAGTGGCTTGTCCCCAAATTAAAGAGCTAGAAAGTGATAAAGAATGGTAATTTTGAAAAGTGTGTCTTCTATCTCAGGGTCCCTCCCAGTTTGAAGAGGAAGTCAGTCAAGACTCATCCTCTGCCTGTTATCTGTGTCTGTGTCTGGCGGAGCCCAGGACCTTGGAGGTTGGCCCTTAGAAAAGAGGTTGGTGGGGCCAGACTCGGTGGTTCACGCCTGTAATCCCAGCATTTTGGGAGGCCTAGGCAGGTGGATCACCTGAGGTCAGGAGTTCGTGACCAGCCTGGCCAACATGGCGAAACCTCGTCTCTACTAAAAATACAAAAAGTTAGCCGGGCGTGGTGGCGGGTGCCTGTAATCCCAGCAACTTGGGAGGCTGAGACAGGACATTTGCTTGAACCCTGAGGTGGAGGTTGCAGTGAGCCGAGATTGTGCCATTGCACTCTAGCCTGGGCAACAGGAGCAAAACTCTGTCTCAAAAAAAAAAAAAGTTGGTGGAAGGCAGACAGCACAAAGCAATTAGATTTAAACTCAAGAAGAGACTTGCAGAGAGGCTTCTAGATTGTTCTTGGTTTTGGTTTTTATTTTTATGATTATAAAAGCAAATACTCACAGCTGAAAATCTGGGGAAATACAGAAAAGTACACAGAGAAAAACCTACTCATAATTCCATCATTCTGACACAGTCATTATTAACCTTTTTGTGCATATCCCGCCAGTCTTTTTTCCGAATAATTATATATTAATGTAACACTATAATATGGATATGTCTTGTGTCAATAACTATCCTCCTATGAATGTTTGTGTTCTTACTTTGTGATTCTCTTCCAGGGCCTGTGGAAGTCAAAGTTCAGCCCTGAGAACACAAGGAAGGAACTGTTTTACAAGGCTGATGGAGAGTCGTGTTCAGCATCTATGATGTACCAGGAAGGCAAGTTCCGTTATCGGCGCGTGGCTGAAGGCACCCAGGTGCTTGAGTTGCCCTTCAAAGGTGATGACATCACCATGGTCCTCATCTTGCCCAAGCCTGAGAAGAGCCTGGCCAAGGTGGAGAAGCAACTCACCCCAGAGGTGCTGCAGGAGTGGCTGGATGAGTTGGAGGAGATGATGCTGGTGGTCCACATGCCCCACTTCCGCATTGAGGACGGCTTCAGTTTGAAGGAACAGCTGCAAGACATGGGCCTTGTCGATCTGTTCAGCCCTGAAAAGTCCAAACTCCCAGGTTTGTCTAGGAAGGAGTTTCCTCCCTTCTCTACCCGCAAGGTAGTCTGACCAAAAGTGGAAGAGTTGGAGAAAGAATGGAAAGGAGCAACAAGTCAGGACTCCTGGATACTGATCCTAGTTTCTACTGCTAACTTGTGGAGATCTCTTTTCCTTTTGAGGCCTCAGTTTCCTCTTCTGTAAAAGGGAAGTTTGTTCTTGGATCTCCATGGGCCCAGCCAGCACTGGTGCCCTGTGAATCTGTATCAGGTAGAGGAGACGGGACCAGGTGGAGAGGAATTTGAAGGGGCATTGGAATTCAGAGCAAAGAGACAGATATTAAGAGCTGGGGAAATTTGGTTCCCATTACACAGGCCTCACTGACATTTATTATTATTATTATTATTATTATTATTATTTGAGACAGAGTCTTACTCTGTTGCCCAGGCTTGAGTGCAGTGGTGCGGTCTTGGCTCACTGCAACCTCTGCCTCCCGGGTTCAAGTGATTCTTATGCCTCAGCCTCCTGAGTAGCTGGGATTACAGGCACGCGCCACCACACCTGGTTAATTTCTGTATTCTTAGTAGAGATGGGGTTTCACCATGTTGGCCAGGATGGTCTTGAACTCTTGACCTTGTGATCCGCCTGCCTTGGCTTCCCAAAGTGCTGGGATTACAGGCGTTAGCCACCGCACCTGGCGCATTAAAATATCTTTTAAAGAAGTTGGCTGGCCAGGATGGCTCATGCCTATAATACCAGCACTTTGGGAGGCTGAGGTGGGAGGATTGTCTAAGCCCACAAGTTTGAGACCACCCTGGACAACATAGTGAGATGGTCTCTACAAAAAAATAAAAAAAATTAGCCGGGCATGGTGACGCACACCTGTAGTCCTAGCTTCTTGGGAGGCGGAGCTGGGAGGATTGCCTGAGTCCGGGAGGTCAATGCTGTAGTGTACTGTGATCACACCACTGCATTCCAGCCTGAGTGAGCAACAGAGTGAGGCCCTATCACTAAATAAATAAATAAATAATAAAATAAGTTTACGATGTTAAGTAATTAGATTTATCTTTATTGGGCTTTTTTTTTTTTTTTTTTCTTGAGACGAAGTCTCGCTGTTGTCCCCCAGGCTGGAGTGCAGTGGTGCAATCTCGGCTCACTGCAACCTCCACCTCCCAGATTCAAGCGATTCTCCTGCCTCAGCCTCCCAAGGAGCTGGGATTATAGGCGCCTGCCACCACGCCTGGCTAATTTTTGTATTTTTAGTAGAAATGGGGTTTCACTATGTTGGCCAGGCTGGTCTTGAACTCCTGACCTCAGGCGATCTACCTGCCTCGGCCTCCTAAAGTGCTGGGATTACAGGCATGAGCCACTGCGCTATTGGGCTGTCTTTAAGCTAGTTTTGAAAACTAAAAATGTTGCCAGACTGGAAAGAAAGATGTTCCCTCTGGATGGAGCGAGTTTTTTCTGTAAGAACAGAGTCTTGCCCTTTCTCTCTCCCACAAAAAGCTGAAGCCTGAGAATGAATCATCAGGAGCCACGCTGAACAAGCCCAAAGTACTTTATTATTATTATTATTTTTGAGATGGAGTTTTGCTCTTGTTGTCCAGGCTGGAGTGCAGTGGCGTGATCTTGGCTCACTGCAACCTCCGCCTCCCGAGTTCAAGCAATTCTCCTGCCTCAGTCTCCCAAGTAGCTGGGATTACAGGCATGTGCCACCACACCTGGCTAATTTTTGTATTTTCACGGTAGAGACAGGGTTTCACCATATTAGTCAGAGTGTCTCCAACTCCTGACCTCAGGTGATCTGTACGCCTTGGCCTCCCGAAGTGCCGGAATTACAGGTGTGAGCCACTGCACCCGGCCCCCAAAGTACTTTATTATTTTTAACACATATTCATTGTGAGAGTATGATTAGGTGAAGATTTAGGATTTCTTCTTATGTTTCAAAAAGGCCCAAAGGATCTCTTAATTCAAACTGAATTCCCATCTGTGGGTTGAAGCCAACTTTCTCCCATCTCACAAAGCCTTCTCCGGTCTTCCTTCCAGGTATTGTTGCAGAAGGCCGGGATGACCTCTATGTCTCAGATGCATTCCATAAGGCATTTCTTGAGGTGAGTACACCTTCCCCACTCTCTTCCTATGCTACTTTTCTGCCACTTTATTATTCAGTATTTCATGTGATTTCTAACTCTGGAGTTCTTGCTCCACTAGCTCTTAGGGTACAGACAGGAGATGCATGAACAACAGGAACACATGTGGAAAAGGCCTGTTTCCAGTGTTAAGGCATGCAAAAGGCCTCCACAAGGCCTGCTATAATACAGCCCTCCCGGAAACCCTCATGGTGTGATTGTTTTGCCTTCCCTCCCACTACCTCTTCTGCAGCAGGTCAAGCGGGAACACAAACATTTAGGGAGCGTGATACAGGAAAAGAAGCCAGCAAAGGCCATCAAGAAGAAATTTACAGCATGAGGAGAACCAGAAGAGTATGGGGTCGCAGAAACCCAGGGAGAATTTTTTTTTGTTTTTTTTTTGAGACAGAGCTTTGTTCGCTTTTGTTGCCCAGGCTAGAGTGCAATGGTGCGACAGCTCACTACAACTTCTGCCTCCCACGTTCAAGCGAATCTCCTGCCTCAGCCTCCTGGGTAGCTGGGATGACAGGCATGTGCCACCACGCCCGGCTAATTTTTGTATTTTTAGTAGAGACAGGGTTTCTCCATGTTGGTCAGGCAGATCTTGAACTCCCGATCTCAGGTGATCCACCCTCCTTGGCACCCCCAAAGTGCTCGGATTACAGGCATGAGCCACTGCACCTGGCCAACCCAGGGAGAAGTTTTAAGAAAATGGATAGCATCAAGTAAGAAGACTCCCGGGCTGGGCATGGTGGTTCACACCTGTAACCCCAGCACCTTGGGAGGCTGAGATGGAAGGATCATGTGAGCCCAGGAGTTCGCAACCAGCCTGAGCAACACAGTAAGACCCTGTCTCTACCAAAAAATCTTAAAAAAAAAAAAAAAAAACAAGTTTGGAGACTGCCCATAGCTTACCTTTCCCTGAGGACAGAATAGTGTGGCCACATGCCTAATTGTAATGGATAAAGAGCAAATGGAAGGTAAGAAAGGGAAGCTGGTGAGTGTGCATCAGTGTCTTAGAGTGTGCTCCAGACAACAAGAGCACTAGACTACACTGGAGGAAACAAAAAGGTGGTCAAATAAATGCATATCCTCTCATGGGAGATGAACAGTACACACTGGCATGCTGAGGTCTGAGAAGTCCCACAGTAAAGAAAATGGTTGAATATCACTTAACCTAGTGTTCCCCCAACTGAGGTGTGCACGGAACCCCGTGTTAGAGTAATAGCTGTGTACAGCATGTGGAACTTCTGGTTCTTAAGTAAACACAAAACTATGGACCAACAGCAGTAGTTATCTGGGGAGCTTTATCTTTGGAGATTCTGGGATGGGCCCTGAGAATCTGTGTATGTACTAAACTCCTCAGAGGATTCTTATGCACAATGAGATTTGGGAACCACTGGTATAGATTATTTTTTGCGGGAGCCAGGCTGTGAGGGAAAGGAGATTGGACAATGGTAGAGAAGTTCCTAGAATTGAAGAAATCGAAAAGAATGAAGGTTGTAGTCAAAGAGAAAGGTTTCAGAGAATGGTGCTAAGTAAATATAGATCCAGGGATCAAACTCAGAGGAAAGTGGAATTTTAACGGGAGTGAGGAAATGTGACAGCTTGAAAGAACACAAGGTTATAGTCTGAGAAAAGGATGCTATTAATATAATTTCAAAGGTAGAGTAGTTCTAAGATGGCAAGTCCAAGGTGGAGAGCAGTTCTGAGATGGCAAGTCCAAAGTGTAGCCATGGACAGGTTTGCTTAAGTGGAATGAAGGTAATGCTCATTAGGTTTGATGAGATGGAAGAAATGGGAGACTAGGGTGTTGAATGGGTCTCCTAATGAGATTTTTTTTTTTTTTTATTGAAATTGAGTCTTGATCTGTTGCCTAGGCTTGAGTGCAGTGGCATGATCTCAGTTCACTGCAACCTCCGCCTCCTGGGTTCAAGCGATCCTCTCACCTCAGCCTTCCAAGTAGCTGGGACTACAGGTGCCCATCACCACGCCCGACTAAGCTTTTGTATCTTTAGTAGAGATGGGGTTTCACCATGTTGGCCAGGCTGGTCTCAAACTCCTGACCTCAAGTGATCCACCCGACTCGGCCTCCCAAAGTGCTGAGATTACAGGCATGAGCCACCATGCCCGGCCTACTGATATGTTTTAATTGCCTCAAATGATAGCAGGAGTTGGAGTGGACAGAAAGGCTAAGTACAAAAATCATCAGTGTGGGGATATAATCTATAGGACAATGAATGTCAATGACCTTTAAGACAATAGCAAGAGTAGAGGTATTGAGGTCAGAACAAGGGATTTTACAAGAGTGCTGTATTAATGGTTTTGGAAGTTAAGATGACACTGCTCACACCCTCTTTCACATGGATTTTTGGAAGAAAGAATACTTAGGCAGACTGCAAGGGAAATTGAGTCCTCAGGGTTTTAACTGTCATTGAATATCCTCTTGTAAGGACTCCAATTAGAAGTGGTCAACTCAGACCTCCTTGAGGGGTCTGAGTTACTGCTAGGAAGAAGCAGAGGTCTGGATTCATTTTATCCACCTGAGCCCAGTACACAATGATGTAAGATTTTTCCATGGTTCTTACAACAAAGCTGTTTTCTTTGAAAACCCTGGGAATCCTTAATAAACAGGACCCCAACTAATGGTAGATCTGAGAAGCCATTAAAAACCAGAATCTGATTTGAATAAAAGGATCCTGGTCATGCAAACACTCTAGTCTGCTAATAAATTTAGTGCTGGAATGAGCATGAAATAGGTAATATGGGGAGATAGCGGGTAAGGAAGGGAGGAACAAAGGAAGGGGAAGGAAGAGTGAGAAGGAAGGAGAAGACACCATCAACCAGCTCCACAAAACCCAGGGAGCCGGTTAATCATGTGCTTTCATTAAGAGCAGAAACAGAGTTTTAGTGATATTCTGGGTCCAGGGGCAAAATTTTCTGAAGGTGTTTCCCTAGACCTGCTTATCGGCCATGTTCAAATACCATTGTTTCAGTCTATTACTCCAAGAAAATGGCATCTCGTCCAGCCAGAGAACCCACCTCTTTTCACAGGCCCTAGCTCCTGAGTGGCTCTTTGGAGTAGCTGTATCTTGGATCTTGATGCTCCGAGAGTGAAACTGTTTCAACTATGGAGTTCAGATCTTGAGCCAAAAATCTTTCAGCGGCTGGCACAAAAAAAAATCTGCTGTAAAACCATTTACAGTGGTACCAGCCAGAAATGTGATAACCTGTGTACATTCAGATTTCTGGGTTATCTGAATGGAACTCTTACACTTATTACCTAGCACAAGGCTTGGACAAACACAAGTACCTTACATTCTCTGCATGAAAGAATGAGTAGAAGTAGGATTCTGGAGGGAATCCAACCTGACCCAAATGTACTTTTTACTGGAAAACAAAAGCATTTGAGGAATTGCTGTGTCTGTGGATGATTTACCTGCCAATAATGAACGGCAGAGTGGCTAATGTAGTTTTATTCCCCATGTGACCTGCAGGTAAATGAAGAAGGCAGTGAAGCAGCTGCAAGTACCGCTGTTGTGATTGCTGGCCGTTCGCTAAACCCCAACAGGGTGACTTTCAAGGCCAACAGGCCTTTCCTGGTTTTTATAAGAGAAGTTCCTCTGAACACTATTATCTTCATGGGCAGAGTAGCCAACCCTTGTGTTAAGTAAAATGTTCTTATTCTTTGCACCTCTTCCTATTTTGGTTTGTGAATAGAAGTAAAAATAAATACAACTACTTCCATCTCACATTATAAATGGACTCTGCATTTGAAATGAAGACAAGGAAAGGGGAAACATGCTATTGGGGCATTTGGTAAAATGATGCCTTCAAGTTGTTCTTTACCCAGTAACCACATATGGATCAAGAAAATGAGGGAGAGAGCGATAAAAGATGGTAGAGAGCCAGAAAGGGAAGGGAGAGTGAATTCTGAGTATTTCCATCACACTAAAACATATCAAAAATTTAAACAAATTAGTTTCTATATATAGAAAAGACAGATTCAAATCTGAGTATTAAACCATTTAATTCTCAAACCACTCACATGCATAATGTTCTTTTACACAGTGTTAAAATAAAGGGGAAAATGCATTTTTATACAAACAGAATTTCAAGTATACATTAATAGACTTCTCAGATTACTAACCAAGTTGCTAAGATTTCATTCACATTGTTCTTAAAGCTGTTCAACGAGAAAGCTTTTGCTAAACTGCTTTAAATATGTTTATATAAACCCATATTTTCACTCTTTCTTTGAATCTCCCTCCCCCAACCCGAGTCTCTGCCCACCCTCCTGCCCTCCCTCCTTCCCCGACATGACAGGGGTCCTGGGGCTCTAGGAGACATGCAACCCCACCAAGAACTATTGGCTTGTCTTCAGGGGAAGGACAGAATCTTACAGGAGGAGAGACTGAGAACACCTGTCAAATGAAGGGAGAACAAATCTGATACTTAGAAATGACACAAATCAGGATCATATCTTAGAGTCTTTGTGTTTTCACTTGATTTTTAATTTAAAAAATCTCAGCCTCCCACAAAATACCCCCAAAATTTCTGACAAATTGGTAGCTGTGAAAATCTTAGGTAGTTTTTCCCCAGTGAAACTTCCAAAATCAGGACAGGTATTTAGAACCCTTTTTCAATTTGGTGGTTCTTTTTCCCTTTGGCATGGAGTGGGGGCCACTTAAAAGTGGATGTTATTACTTGTGTGTTTACATTAAGAAATTTGGTTCATTTCACAGGGTCTGGTAAGAGTTCTCCCTCCTTAACTCTCCTCCTGAAGTAATCTGGTTTCAGGGCCAGGAACAGCCACTCTCCTTAGGAATTAAAGTGCATTTTTTTTCAGTAAAGGGAAAGAGGGGGAGGTGGTGGTTTACACTTAGTGATAATGATTAAAGTAGGGTTGGGTGAGAGAAAATCCTACTCCTATATATAGGTATTTATAATTAAGGTCATAATAAAAACTGATATTCTTAGGAAATAAGATGCACAAAGCCAGTCTAGCACCCTCAGTGGTGCAAGAGCACTATTCTGGTTCACTGACTTTCCCGAGGCATCTTTACTATTAATGGAGTAACTGCTTCAGATAAAAAGACACAAATCTCAAACATTAGTTTTTTTCAAAGGGAAAAAACAGACTGGTAGGTTCTTACAGCTAAAAATACTCTATTCCATTCCCTTTCAGGGATAACATTTTAGAAACTGATTGTCTGTTTTAATACGAATCCTCCTTGATTAGCAAGTTGTAAAAAATATTAGATAAATTTGTTGTTTACAAATATTATGGTAGCCTTTAGAAACTTAGGAAGAGGTGGGCGTAGTTGATCCTTGCTATTAATATCAACTGAGAGGAAGTGAAATTTTCCTATGATCTCTTTAT
Organism: Hylobates moloch; assembly: GCF_009828535.3. Lineage (NCBI taxonomy): Eukaryota > Metazoa > Chordata > Mammalia > Primates > Hylobatidae > Hylobates > Hylobates moloch. Next base: position 59,921,076 of record NW_026652283.1, read on the forward strand.
TTGATCGCTACCATCAGAATCTTATTTTCTGACTAGTTTAAATGCTTTACAATTTCTTCTTGGGTTAAAAACCCAAGAGTTTCCCATAGAGAAGTAAATGCTACATTAACAGCTATACAAAGACGTGATGGGCTCAAGATGAGAAGGGGGATCTTGTCCTGGATTCTGGCCTCTGAGTCCAGTGTGATCTGCTTTTCACAGTGACCAGTGTGAAGGCACAGTGCCAGGGACAGGTAGATGGGGACAGCTGTCACCCATCATATAAGCACCATAGAGAACAGCTGGATAGATTTCTTTCAGACTACGTCCATCTGAAGGAAATCAAATTTCTGCTACATTGACTTTTCTGTCTTTGAGCCCTCAGCCTTTCTTCTCCTTTCAGAGGCAGAGCAGAGCGGGTCCCATTCAGAAATTATGAGGAGCCTAGAAACCTAAATGTTCTTTCAATGTACTCATTTAGAAAGAAATGCCAAAAATAGAGTTCTAGGCCAAGCACAGTGGCTCATGCCTGTAACTTTGGGAGTCCTAGGTGGGAGGATCGCTTGAGCCCAGGAGTTTGAGACCAGCCTGGGCAACATAGTGAGACTCTGTCTCTAAAAGAAAATAGAAAATTTAGCTGGGTGTGGTGGCACATGCCTGTAGTTCCAGCTACTTGGGAGGCTGAGGCAGGAGGATAGAGTCCAGGAGGTGGAGGCTGCAGTGTGCTATAATTGCACCACTGCACTCCAGCCTGAGTGACAGATCAAGATCCTGTCTCAAAAACAAAACAAAACAAAACAAAACAAAAAAACAGTTCTAACTTTAAGGTTTCTTAAAGGGAAGGAAGCCATTAGTTCCTGATATTCTGCTATCAGATCACAAAATAATGCAATGTGCTAAAACTGTGAACTGAGATCATAGCAGATGAAAAATTAATGGACTGAGAACATATTTCTTTTGCCTATAGTTTGGGAATGCTTTTCTTTTGTTGAGAGTAGGGGGATGGAGCAGGGTGGTGAAACAGTACTCAAACTAACATTTGTTTTGCTGTTTTAGAAAGGATTTCCTAGAGGTTTAAGAGGAATCAGCAAGCCAACCCGTTAGGCAGAACTTGACCAAACTTCACAGTGCTGACAGGGAATTCCTGTTAGAGAATTTGTTTCATTCCTTGCTTAAAATATAGTACAAGTTTACGTATTTATCTTTTATCATTACTTCCCCACTCTGCTCTACTCTCCCCCCATAAAATCTTAAAATCCAGTGCAGTATAATTTGCATAAAGTTCAACAATGTTTCACAGTACTCCACAAGGTTCTTCAGTATGAAAACCCTAAGGGGGCTACTCTCTTTGGAGTCTCAAAGGCTATTGCTTTTCTAGTCCACCAGTAACAGGAAGCCTTCAGCAAATTTTCTAAGGCATAGGAGGCATTTTCTCGGACACTGCAGCATTTACATGCTAAGCAAACAGCCAGGCCTTAGTGCTACTTTAATGAAATTTCACAGACTGATGCTAATTCAGTCCTCTGCACTAACCAACTTTCTCCTTGACCTACTTTTTCTCCTTGCACACATCACCTACTGAAGTTCAAATTACCAATCACTTGTACGCAATATATAAATGAAACTTTCCGTGGTATCCAGAATACTCTCAGAAGAGAGACTGCTACATTTGAACTTGCTCTTAAATATAAATTTTCTTCATGAGTTAGAAGTCACTTGGTAGCTAGTTAGTTTGAACAGTGGTTCTCACTATTTTAGGGTAATAAAACAGTTCTCCCCTCTGTGTGAGGTTGCCACAGGCAAGTAACAAACCCATTAAAACACCTTTACTACCTGGGATGAGAAAAATGAATCTGGAACCTCATTTGGCAGTTACTTGGTTAGGTCTTTGACATCCCAGAAGAAAGATCCTAAAATGACTCATTTCACATTTCATATATTATTCAGAAATACTTAAGCCTTAGCTAGTTCATTTCATTCACAAAAAAACAATCCAAGAAAAGTGAAAGTTAACTGACACTGAAATCCCACTTAGAAGACAGGCTAAGAGACAAATAATCAAACATATTGCCATCACCACAGGCAGGATCCTTCCTTTTCTCCATTAACAATACCACCTGTTTATTTTACAAATAGAAATTGCTGTAAGCAGTTTGGGCTCTTTTAATGTATTCAAGTGCTCCATTTCAGCTAGTTGAGAAATCTCCACTGAAATTACATATGCAAAGGAAAGAGGATTCTAGAGAAGGAACTTCGAAAATTTTTTTGCTTATTTATGTGTACTTTGTATTTGGTATAGAGAGGAAACTGGATGGATGACAGTATCTCCCTCCAGAATTATTCTGAGGACAAATGGATGATCCATTTTACTACCTAAGCCTTGATCCACTGTACACTTTGAATTGAGAGCCATGCATGGAATATCAATAAAGATATTTTCAGGTCAAAGAGAACTGTATTGAGGTTATCCTGCCAATGACCACTAGGGATTACATAGGGAGTGATTCTCAACCTTGGCTGCACATTAGAATCACCTAAAGCCCAGGTTGCACAACAGACCAACAAAATGTAAATGTCTAGAGGGGGGTCCTATGCAATTCTAATGTGCAACCAATATGAAGAACTGGGTCAACTAGTCCTGTAATAGAAAGCATAAGGCCGGTGTTCATCCAAGCTAGAGAGAGAAAAGGTAAGACTCCATGGCTTCTGTCCAGATTTATGGATTTAACATGCTGCAATCAAACTACCTAGGCATTTTTTCACTTTCTTTTTAAATAAATAACTGGCTGTAATAGGCAGCAACACCAATAGTAAAGTACTGATTTAGGTAAGAAGGCTGCACCTTAAGTATGTGTTACAGCAAAAGATCAGGGGACAGGCCTAGGACAAAACTCTGGGCACAAACAAAAGATAAGCCAGAAGGAAAAATTTTCCTAAGCAAGAATTAATTCCTGGGTCTAGGATATTAGCATGGTTTATAGGCAGAGAACTATGCTACAGGTAGGAAAAAAAATAAACAGTCGTGGTAAAAAGATTCATATAATTTAATTTTACCACTTCATCTCCCTACAAGATTTTTATTGCATTTGGGCAGAAATTACTGTATCAGTTGTCATTTGTGAGTAATGCTTGTCTTATCATTTGGAATTTCACATTCTCTATATCTCCACTTGCCGTATCCAAAGTCACCAGGAAACTAAATACTTATCAGCTAGTACCTAAAATACGGGAGCCAATCTTTAAAAATCTGAAAATGGATCACTCTCTCATTTCACTTCTAAACAGAGAATCCCTGTTTAGACATTTAGACAATATAATCAGTGTATTAGGGTGAAAAGCATTTCCACAAGGTAGAAAGCATTCTGGGATATCAAAGGACCAACAGTTCCTCCTTAGCTGTAAGAAATATTAGAAAAGTGGGCAAGTTGACTTGGCTCAGTGCACTAGTGCCCCAAACAGAAAATAAATTGAGGGCTACAACTGGATTTAAAGATTAGGTGGTCTGCCTAGTGGCATATTACTATTGAAACAACTTTCTGACACCTACAACATTCAGGTGAGGACATCATGACTATTATAACAATACTGACATTAAAAACAAGAATATCTCTTTGGAGAGATTAAAAGTAAAAGAGGTCATCTGAAAATCCATCATGGGCCAGGTGTGGTGACTGGCGCCTGTAATCCCATCACTTTGGGGAGGCTGAGGTGGTAGGATCGCTTGAGCCCAGAATTTTTTTTTTTTTTTGAGACGGAGTCTCGCTCTTGTTGCTCAGGCTGGAGTGCAATGGTGCGATCTCGGCTCACTGCAACCCCCACCTCCCGAGTTCAAGCGATTCTCCTGCCTCAGCCTCCCGAGTAGCTGGGATTACAGATGCCACCACCACACCCAGCTAATTTTTTGTGTTTTTAGTAGAGACAGGGTTTCACAATGTTGGCCAGGCTGGTCTCGAACTCCTGACATCAGGTGATCCGCCTGCCTCGGCTTCCCAAAGTGCTGGGATTACAGGTGCGAGCCACCGCATCCAGCCAAACCTAGACGTTTAAGAGGAGACTGGGCAACATAGGGAGACTCCATCTCTACCCCCCCCCCAAAAAAGTTGAGGATTCAAACAAATGTTACACATCATTAAAAGGAATTAGGTGTTTTAGTCTTTAAAAACAGACTTGACCTCCACTGGCTACTCATGCCAAACAGAAGCCAGTGGATAAAAGCAGTAAACCAGGAGAAGTTTGTGGAAGAGAGAGAAAAAAAAAAGCACTAAACTCAAGTGTTCCGACATTGTTTGATTTGGGCAACAAAATCAAATATTAATATCTGAACATGGTAAGAATTTCAGATACTGTAGCCTCTGTATTTCGGGTCTGGCTTTCCTTTGCTTGCTACAGAAAGCTATACTCTTTTTCAGCCAAGTGCTCAGAGGTAGAGAAGCTGAAGTGAGTATAGAGAAGAATGGGGTAGACAGTGGCTGAGGAATCCAGCTTCCTGCCCAAGGGACTACAGAGCAATCTTGAATATGCTCAGTCTCTAGTGGGAGGTAGGATATTCTACACTGACTTTTATGCCTTCATGAAATACCTTTTTCTCACATACTCACATAAACTTACACACACATAGCTGGCAACTCACAGCAATATTGCAATTCACAGCAACAGTATACCTATCCCAACAGCTACTTTCAACCTAAGTTTTATATTAATCCCCAACCCTACTCAGGTAGATGGCAAGCCAAATTTATTTTTTTGAGGTCCCTCCTTTTGCCAGGTTTTAAAACATACATTTCACTTTTACACCTACATCTTTTTTCTCTAAAGAAAAGCTGCATTAAGTGGGTGCATTGTGTTATAACATCTTTATAAATAGAAAGTGCAAGAAATAATTTTCTTAGCCAAAATACAAAGTAACAAAAAGCTCTTAGCCTACTATGCCAAGAATTTGATTTTTAGAATTAATGATACAGCTAACAAAATGCTTCTGTGCTACCAAGGTCACAGTAGATGACTAAATATATTTATAAACATACATTTATGAAAAAATAGCCAAACTTCCCATAAGTTATTTGCATGAACTATCTTTAGTATACCCACTCTGGGTTCAATGCACATGCATATACAATGGAATTATATTAGTGTTCTTTTTATTGTGTCAGTTTTCCAAAAAGAAAACAGACTTTTTAAAAAAAATTCAAGTTACATGATTTAAATTTTTGTAAAAATATCAGAAATGCCATATACATTCTAAATATTTCTGCTATCTAACTGATAGCCATTCTAGAGATGGACTTCAGTCACACTTTTAGTGACCCCTTTTTTAGCATCTTGGCTTCCAGAGGAAACACATTTTAAGCTTTGTTCCCTGCACTGCAATTCTGTTTTTTCAGTGATTCTTAAAGAACCACTATAGTTAGGATTCTACTACTTTATAGGAAACTCAGTGGATCATCTTCAAATATGTCATAAACATCTGCTTCAAGATGCGACTAAAAGCAGAAATCTAAACCTTAAGGAATTTCTACTCACTCAGGTTGTTGTATTAGCTTGAAATGGTTTAGATTTGTGATGCTGCAAATAAAGAATAAATATTTGGTCAATCTACAAGGTTCCCTTTTTTCTGGCTTTGTTCTCTCTTGCAATTTAAGACCACATTTAAGAATTATTTAAATGAATAGTAAGAATTATTTTTCATGCAAACACCAAATGATTTCAAACTTAGATTCACAGAGAATCTATAGGAGGGCCCAAAGGGCTGTAATAGAGAATGAGAGACATTTCCATAGATCATCATAAGATTTTTCATTCCCTGGGACAATATTTTCAAAGGCTTTCTCTGTCATAAAGGGCAGACTACACCAGAGTGGATTATACCAGAGTGGAAACGTGAATCCAAAAGAAAGTTTTAAGGCCTTTAAATTTTTATTCATTAAAATTTGCCCCTTAACATGTTAAGAATGAACCGGAAAAAAATCAAATAATTTGCCCTAATCTTCATATGATAAATCTAATTAATCTTTATGCCTGGCCGGGCGCGGTGGCTCACGCTTGTAATCCCAGCACTTTGGGAGGCCAAGGCGGGCGGATCACAAGGTCAGGAGATCGAGACCACGGTGAAACCCCGTCTCTACTAAAAAATACAAAAAAAATTAGCCGGGCATGGTGGCGGGCGCCTGTAGTCCCAGCTACTCGGAGAGGCTGAGGCAGGAGAATGGCGTGAACCCGGGAGGCGAAGCTTGCAGTGAGCCGAGATTGCGCCACTGCACTCCAGCCTGGGTGACAGAGCCAGACTCCATCTCAAAAAAAAAAAAAAAAAAAAATCTTTATGCCTAAAAGCCTCACACATTCCATCTCTGGTTATTCAACTACAAATGCCAAGGTCTTCTTTTTCCCTTCCCAGGATTTTGTAGGTACCCTAAATTAAGTCTTCAGCATTGAGTACTCCTTTATTTCCTGTATTTGTAATTGCTGAGGCCTGACCTAGAACAGAGATCTCTTTACTCTGATAACTGCAGATGATCAGTAGGAAGCCCACACAGCTAATGCTCCAAGAATTCATTGCACACGGACTGGATAATCTCAAACCTTTCTTAAGAAGTGTATTGATTTGGGGTTCATCAATATGGACAGTGAAATTCATCCTCTGTCCATATTTCTTCTCAGAGCAGGAACAGTCTAGTAAGACAGCACGAGTTTAAATAAGGCATCCTAAATCTGACACATCTAACCAAAAATCAAAAAATTTCAATGATCTGTTATTTTAAATGAGAGAGGCTGGTAACAACTGCTAATTTTAAAATATTAACAACATATAAAATTGGGCGATGAATTTTCCTGTATGAAAAGTAACAAGAATGAAAGGAACTGATTCATCATCTAGCACAAAATCATGCTGGAGGAGGTGTAGAGGTAGAGATGGGATTAAGATAATTAGGTAAAACTTTTCACTATCTCAAGAATATGATCCATGTAGCCACCCAATAGAAACTCCTGTTGAAAGAGATTCAGTAGCCATGCAATGTTTCCATACCACAAGAGTATTCACCTATTTGTAAACTTAAAATACAACTGATATCTCTAATAAATCAAATTATTTAATAGTAGGCTTTTGGGGCCTGGCACATTGGCTCATGCCTGTAATCCCAGCACTTCAGGAGGCCGAGGAAGGTGGATCTCTTGAGTCCAGGAGTTCAAGACCAGCTCAGGCAACACGGTGAGATCCCATCTCTAAAAATACACAAAAATTAGCCAGGTGTAGTGGCACACGTCTGGAGTCCCAGCTACTTGGGAGGATGAGATGGGAGGATTGCTTGAGTCCAGGAGGTTGAGGCTGCAGTGAGCTGTGATTGCACTACTGCACTCCAGCCTGGGTGACAGAGTGAAACTCTGTCCTAAAAAAAAAAAAAAAAAAAAAAAAAGTAAGCTTTTTACTCCCTCTAGAGTATTTCCAGCTCCGCATGTAGTTACTGTGGCTTCAGAGCAAAAACAGGCAAATGTTCACAACTTGGAACACAGTACAAAATGAAAATTTTGCTATAATATAAATGAAACTTGGAGGGAGAGGGCAGCAAATGAAGTATGCTCCAGATATTTGTCTCATTCTCCTTCTAGCTCCTTTAGTGACCCATGGTAGACATAATAAATGGTTTCTACAGCACAAACAACTGACGAATAAACATCAAAGAGTCAAGACAAAAAACAAAACAAAAAAAACATTAACACATTAAAAATAGCCCCAAGTCCTGGACATGCCTTCCATAAAGTGGTAGGGTATTTCTTCTCTCCTTAAATTTGGGCTGACCATTGAGTTCTTTTTTCCCCCCTCATTCTTGCTGTCATCTTACCATTAAGTTCTTTGACCAAGATTACAGTGGCGGCTATATAATAGTTCTAGGCCTGGCCTTTAAGTTGACTAGATTCTTCTGCCCAGCCTTTCAGAGGCCTTAGCTGTCCTTGTAGTAAGTCTGACTACCTTGATGAAGAGAACATACGAAGAGTCCTTAGACTTCATGGAGAGAAAGAGGAGCCCTGCTGAGCCCATCCTTCCAGTCTCCCCACCAAAGTGTCAGGTATGTAAGTAAGATCATTTTGGACACTCCTTCCAGACTTGTCTAACCACCTGCTGAATACCACCAGGTGACCTAATTCATTGTCACAGGGAGTAGAATTGCCCAGACAAGCCCTTCCTGGATTTTCTGATTCACAAAATCATGATATAGGAAATGGCTGATTTTAAGTAATTAAAACTACTTAATTTTAATTAAGTTTGTTACACAGCAACAGGTAACTGGAACTCTATCTTTCAATTTCTGCCTTGATAGTACCTCACTCACTATTAGACCTAACCACACGGGTGACTCCTTTGAATCAGTGGGCAATATCCACCAAAAATATTCACTATTCAACTCTGCTTAGAGATCAACTGCATCAGCTTCTGAAGAATCTTCTAATCACTCACTCTTGAATTACACATTCACAAAAAGCAGTACTGTTGCTGGCTACTATATATTCCAGTCAACTTCAACTCTTGATAAGTAAATGGAGTCAATATGACATCATGCAGATAGTCTGGGCTTTGGAATCAGATTGGTAAATACTGGCTCTGTAATTTACCAGTTATGTAACCTTGGGTTCATCAGTTTCCTTATCTATAAAATGTGATATAATTACACCTACTAGAGGCAACTCTAGTGTTAGCCTGAGTCAGCTGTGTCTGTTTCTTCCCATCTAAAATGAGGATGTTATCTACCCTCACGGGATTGTCATAAGGATTAGATGAGTTAATCAATGTGAAGCACATAGAATTGTGCCTGGCACATAGTAAGCATTCAAAAAAAGTTAGTTATTTTTAACATTACTGTTATTACCTCATAGTATTATTGTATTAACCACAGTTATGATGATAAAGCACTTAATAAAGCTAATTCTGTCCCCTTTTTGATCTTTTATCTCTACAGTAAAAAGTGCAGGCTTTTCAAAAGCAATACATCCCAGACGACCAACCAAGTGGGCTTAGGACTCTCAAGTATAGGAAGACACATCATGTCTAAACTATGTCTAAAACCAGTTTTATTATACAAATCCCGAGCACGTTGTCTGGTATCAAAAAGTACTTAATATTTACTTAATGAAACAGATTCTCTTATATATTACCTATCACTGCAGACAGGTGATTTCATAGAAGACGAAATATGTTCCCATGAAATACCTTAACTCCTGGCATTACGGATTAACTGAAATCTTAAGATTCACAGTATATTAAATCATGGTGTAGGCGATATGAGATGCTGAATATAAAACTATCTTAACTGGGGCTGGGTGCAGTGGTTCATGCCTCTAAGTCCAGCACTTTGGGAGGCCGAGGCGGGAGGATCAATCGAGGCCAGGAGTTCAAGACCAACCTGGCCAACATGGTGAAACCCCATCTCTACTAAAAATACAAAAATTAGCTAGGCATGGTGGCACACGCCTGTAATCTCAGCTATTTGGGAGGCTGAGGCATGAGAATTGCTTGAACCAAGGAGGTGGAGATTGCAGTGAGCCAAGATTGAGCCATTGCACTCCAGCCTGGATGAAGACCAAGACTCTGTCTTAAAGAAAACAAAACAACCCCTTTCTTAACTGGATGGGGTATTCTAGCCTCCTCAACAGGACCTATTGAGTAGACATGAAAGACGCAGGCAATAGACAAGTTTTTTTCATTAACTGCTTTGCTTTTGTAATTTACTTTCTTGTTTGAAGCTTCCAGTATTTGAGCTAATGGGCTTCTTCTATGTTAAGATGCGAGCTACTGATATATTGATAATGGTAAAAATGTCAGGTAAGAAATTTATTTATATACGTACCCTTTATAAAGATAATGGGGGTTTCAAGTAATATTTGCCTTCTCAAGTCACTGTTGTGTGTCACAGTTGAGGAGAAACATAGTCTGCCTACACAGCAAAACTGAATAATCTGCACCAATATCTTTCAGGTTTTGATATTACTATCAATAATTTTATTTTGTTTTTTTTTTGAGACGGAGTCTCGCTCTGTCGCCCAGGCTGGAGTGCAGTGGCGCAATCTCGGCTCACTACGAGCTCCGCCTCCCGGGTTCATGCCATTCTCCCGCCTCAGCCTCCCGAGTAGCTGGGACTACAGGCGCCCGCCACTGTGTCCAGCTAATTTTTTGTATTTTTAGTAGAGACGGGGTTTCACCATGGTCTCGATCTCCTGACCTCGTGATCCGCCCGCCTGGGCCTCCCAAAGTGCTGGGATTACAGGCGTGAGCCACCGCGCCCGGCCTACTATCAATAATTACATACTTTGGAATGTAACATATTCAGATGTTTCAAAGTATTCATAATATCTAACTCTGGCTTATCCTGAACAAAAAAGCCTGCTTGCTTAGAAAGTAAAAAGACTGGCCCTGGAAAAAGCACCATTTAAGAGGAAGAAGACTAAAGACAGGGAAAGAGGCTAGAAAATAAGAAAAAAGATAAGACTGAAAATTATCAAGGAAGTCATAATGCTTGGAAAACTCCATTGCTTTCAATAGATGCATATTTAAATTGACATCTATTACCAAGACCTCAAATAGAGCAGATCATTCACTGGGCTAACAAAATCCAATTTCTTTCACAAGTCCCACATTCCAGGTTAATCAGAATCCTAGGTTAATCAGAAAAGTAATACTCCAAAATCTCAAAAACCTACTGTTACTATAGGTATAACTGCTCTAAGCCAGGGGAGATCTAACCTAGGCAAATATTCTGGAACTTTATAGATGAGGATTATCTATTACTCAGAGGGTATATCATGTAAAACTTCCTAATAACCAATTAGAAAGCAGCAACTTTAAAACACCTAGTGAAGAGTCCCTATTATAGAAAGCTAGTTACTCACCTGAACTTTGTCTATGTTGACAGAGCTCACAACAGAATCAAACTCCCTATACTGTATCAGCATGGCCTAGAAAACTTTGTCAAGATAGATCTAATTCGAAAGTCCCTCTATCATTTCCAAATGGGAAGCAATTATTCTCCTCTATTGCAAGGATTTTTTTTTTGTTTTAGAGATAAGGTCTATGTTGCCCAGGCTGGTCCTTAAATTCCTGGCCTCAAGTGGGCCTCTCAACTCAGTCTCCCAAGTAGCTGGGATTATAGGTGTCTGCTGTCACACCCGGCTTCCTGCAAGGATTTCTGTTTATTAACCCCCTAACATTTCCCATTTTTCCCACATTGAGTATAAGTAGGCTATCTGAACACTAAGAATGAACATTCACAAAGCAAACATGTAATGGTCCAATATGTATTTAGAAGAATTATAGACAATAACAGAAATAGGAAGAGAGGACTAAAAAGAATTTGAAATCCTCAGATGTTTCATTATGTTTCAAAACATCCAGGAAAAAAAGAAGAAAAACTTGGCTTTTTACTGCTCTACATGGAACAGAGTAAGTTTAAAGAAGTTGAAATTAAGATACATTGTAAAGGGAAAGGTAGGGGTTCTAATCTAGAAAAACAGTACTTTGGATATGAATCAAAATACTTCTTCATAATGAAATTAGTTTTTAATCCACTTGGGAAAGAATTCATTCTTGTCACCATTATGCAAACCAGTTCAAGTTAACTCAGAGGAATGGCAAAACTTACTTACAACTAAACTTTAAAATACCTGCACCATTAAGGCAAGGACAAACCATAGGCCAATTCTTTTTTTTTTTTTTTTTGAGACGGAGTCTTGCTCTGTCGCCCAGGCTGGAGTGCAGTGGCGCAATCTCGGCTCACTGCAAGCTCCGCCTCCCGGGTTCACGCCATTCTCCTGCCTCAGCCTCTCCGGGTAGCTGGGACTACAGGCGCCCGCCACCACGCCCGGCTAATTTTTTGTATTTTTAGTAGAGACGGGGTTTCACCGTGGTCTCGATCTCCTGACCTCGTGATCCGCCCGCCTCGGCCTCCCAAAGTGCTGGGATTACAAGCGTGAGCCACCGCGCCCGGCCAACCATAGGCCAATTCTAAATGCTTTTAAAGCAATGGGAATCATGAAGGAGCACAAAAAGAGTTATGAGAAGAGGATCTAGAAAAAGTTGGCAAACTCTTTCAAGAAAACATGTATATGAGACAACATGAATTTAAAACTTCAACCAAACTATTACAAAGGCAAAATGTCATGAGTAACAACTTTAGGAGGTAATTCTTTCTTGGAGTTGGCAAATTTTTTCTAACAAGTACCCCACAGTAAATATTTTCAAGCTTTGCAGCCATGTGATCTTTGTCACAAGTACTCAACTTTGCCATTATAGTAGAAAGAAGGCATAAACAATACCTAAACAAGTGCGGCCCTATTCCATTATAATTTTCTTTACACAAGCAAGTAGCCTCAGCATTTGGCAAACTACTGTTTGCTGAACCCTGATCTAATTCCATAAGTCCTAGGGGTATATTTTGCTGAGGACATCTTCTCAAACCTAGGGATTTGCCTGACAATTGCTTGTTCCTTTTCTAGATCTGCTTAGCAACCAAAGTATTTCAATATTTTAAACTCTTTCACATATAACCTAAATAAAGAGCTCAATTTCCAAAGACTAAGTTCAATTAAGACTCAGTTGAACTAATAAGTACACAGATAAGGGGAAGAACATTTTAGGAAGAGAAAAAAATCATGCCTCTTGTACCTGAAAAAAAGAAAAACTTCCAGGATTCCAACTTCTTCCTGATTAAATGCCTTTCCACTATGATGAAGACTTTTGTCTTTGTTCAATTTCCTTTCCATTATCCATTGCTTTAATTTAAGTTAGTCTAGTCAAACAAAATAAACACAGTTTTCACCAGTTAAAAGAAACATAATTAATGTCAAGTAACAGCTAAAACTCTGGAAAAGTTACTGCTTGACCAAAGATTATTCAGCTATTAAGAATGACATTTACAGCCAGGTGTGGTCACATGCCTGTAGTCCCAGCTCCCCAGGAGGCTGAGGAAGGAGGACCACTAGAGCCCAGGAGTTTGAGACCAGCCTGGGCAACATAGTGAGATCCTGCCTTTAAGAAAAAAAAGAAAAACATGAAGTTCCCTATTTCACTCTGCCACCAGACCAATTCCAACCAATGCCAGATGTCAACTATGAAGCTGGGGGGAAAAAGTTTTTTCTATCTTCAAACCATCTTTGGAAAACCTTGTTTCACTGACGTAGAGGGAACAGGAAACATTTAAAAAATGACAAAAAATAAAATTTTCCTTAACTGCTCTTCATTCCCAAACTTTATCCTCTATGAATTTACCTTTATGTATTTGAGATTAGATTTAACCCTCTATTATAATAAAAATGGCATGGGGTAGTTTGCAACTTGGATAAAATAAAATTCAACTTGGTTCAGAGGTAAATATGGTTCTGAGTAAAGAGAGAACAAGTCATTAAAAGGAGCCTTTCTGCCTAAGTACAGCATTAACTGTTCATGCCAATGCTATATTTTATACTGGTATTAGAGTTCAGAGATAATAAAGGAACATCTTAGAATGAAAATAGATTAATATACTTCTGTCTCTCTTCTTTGCTGAGACTACTGGATAGCTCCTTTGCTACTAAGTGTCACTCAATAAATGAAAACAGTCCCAGTGTTTGCAATTTCATGGCATTAAAGTACTTCATGATGATGTAGCTCTCATTGCTAATGCAGTTCCCTTCACAAGGTAACACTTGCAAGTTAGGATTTGGTAATTAATTTTCAGCATCAACCAAAGTCCATTTAGTACATCCTTGAGAGGTGTCCTCTGTGCACACACCAATAGGTGTGTAGATAGAACATCAGTAACTCCTATGACCAACGTGTTGTTAGCTAAGAACTAGGACAATGTCACAGTGTATGTGGGTAAGAATCTTGGACAGTTATTTAGAATAATGATATCTCTTCTAACGAAAATGCCGAAATTGTTTTCAGAAGTTTTAATTTGTTTAAAAGCTAGTCTGCCTTAAATTTTCATGAATTTTGTGGCTCTGGCTAGGCCAATTGAGAGAACCAGCAAACATGATTGTGCTAAAGCGGTCCTAGATAACCAGGAAGCACCCTATTCACAGTATCAATATAGGAAAAAGCTATTTAAAGTGAATGAAAAGAAAAGGGAGGGGAAACCCACCAAACATTCATAGCATTTCCACATGAATGAGATAGTCCTTACCTCATTTGTTTGTTGCTAACCCTGGATGGAGAATTGACAAATGCTGCAAAGTTTCTCTTTACAGAAATTACTGCACTTCACCTTTAAAATTTGGTAATAGTTTAAAAAGCTCCATTTTCTCACATATAATCTAAGAAACTAACAAAGCAACAAAGAATTCTTTCTCCAGGCCAAGTTCACTGGCTCACGCCTGTGATCCTAGCACTTTGGGAGGTCAAGGTGGTAGGATTACTTGAGGCCAGGAGTTCAAGACCAACCTAGGCAAATTTTGTAGAGACACCGTCTCTACAAAAAAATTAAAAAATTAGCTAGACATGCTGGTGCATGCCTATAGTCCTAGCTACCTGGAGGCTGAGGCAGGTGAATCGTTTGAGCCTAGGAGTTCAAGATTACAGTGAGCTACGATTGCACCACTGCACTCTGGTTTGGGTGACAAGAGCAGGACACAGTCTCTAAAAAATACAACAAAGAAGAAAAAGAAAAAAAGAACTTTCTAGCATACTATTTCTCAAAAGTAGGATGGACTTAAAAGTTTTTTGGTAGGCTTAAAAGCTCCATCCAAAGCAGCATAATCTGTACTTCTCACCTCACTGCCTATTTAGTAATGACAAAATCTGTCCACTGAAAACCTTATTGCCAGTTGTTTCCCTAAAGATTTTTGTCTAATTCAACTTTACCTTTTCTATGCCACAGAGCATAGCCAGTCCCTAAAGACGGCTTTAGAAGACAGTTTTTTCCCTATCATGCTGTTGCCTAACTAAAGCGGAGGATGCACCAGTCTATGTCTTCTAAAGACAAAATACAGTTTCAATGCTGCCTTTAAGGGTAGGCTCTTATTAAATGGTAGCATCATTATCTTCCCATAAAAGATGCATTTCTATGCTTTTTCAGAAGATAAAATAACCTTTCTCTTGTGAGAGGGTGCAGCTTTATGTACATGTACAATTCTCAGATTGCTTAAGATCTACCCTTTGCATTCTAATTTCTTATCTCAGAGAAATTTCTTTCTTTTCTACCCACCTTTTCACAAACCACAAAGCAATCTCAGGAAAGGAGCACATGACTAACATTCTCACAAATGGTTCACCAGTGCAGGTATGACCTGCCCCTCTGCCAAATCTCTTTTACAATACTCTATGCCTCTGCACTGAAACAATTTCTTAAACCATTACATACTTAAATACTTAAAAGAACCCCAACAACTAGTGCTCCGTCAAGAGAAGCTAGAGATTTTTCAACTTGCACTGTAAGTTATAAGCATCTATTTGCCCGCATCCCTTAATATTCCTCCTTCTCTCACCGCATGAAAGACAGGGTATCTAAAGCTCTACATGTTTGGTAAGTTCTTTCTCTCAGTGCTGGATTAAGAATCTTAGAAATACCCAGAATTACTAAAAGGGTCCCTTGAAGTTTTAAAAATCTTAGGAATGACTAAGT
Organism: Hylobates moloch; assembly: GCF_009828535.3. Taxonomy (NCBI): domain Eukaryota; kingdom Metazoa; phylum Chordata; class Mammalia; order Primates; family Hylobatidae; genus Hylobates; species Hylobates moloch. The sequence goes on from NW_026652283.1 coordinate 59,936,636, forward strand.
AACCAAACCTGATCAAAATTGATCCTTTGATCATTTATTGCAACATGATTCTGCATGATGTTTTCTGATAAGTGCCCTGTAGTATATTATTAAAAAGCAAAGCTCTTGGAGTCACCAGCTATTTGCTGATGGTTGGTTTATGAATTACTAGGTTTGCAGACCCGAGACATAGTTATGTTTAAGTGAGGTTCTTCTATACGCCTGAAAATATAAACTATTACATATTTATAAGGAAATGAAATTGTGGTTGCAGTAAGAACCATAGAGTTGAATTTCTTCAACCACAATACTGCAGAAAAAACATGTTTAAAACTTCATATAAAAGTTATCAAATATGGAGACCTGTGGATTTAAAAATACAATCCAGGCTCATTTCACTGGAAAGTGACATTTTTGATGTACAATATTGCTGAATGTGAAAATAGGAGCCAAAGAGACTGGATGAAACTTTGGTAGTCAGCCTAACACATTAATTCACCTGAACTAGAGCCATTACCCAAGGATGTGTAGCACTATGGTTTACAAATACCAGTCAGGAAGTTGCAGAACGGCTCTGTGCTGTTTGATATTTGCAAAACATATAAACACTTCCCTCCCTGCTCTCCTCTTCCTCAACACAACACTCAAGCCCCCAAATGTAGCAGTACCTATTGCATACACTTTGCTGCTCATTTCACTCCCAGTTGCCAAGTGCTTCAGGTGATGCTGTCCACTAGAATACTGCTTCAAGATGGCTGATTATATGAAATAACCAGGCAAAGTATTAGATGCCTAGTCAGGGGAAAGATAAAGTCTAACCTTTCAAAATAAGAACCACCAGTATTCATTTGTTTTTTCTTGAAACACAAAAATGCATGTTATGGCAGGGAAGGAAGAGGAGAAATTTCTCCTCCTCATCACCATCATGACTACCTCCTCTCTTGTGGTTGGCTGCTTCAGATGGTTGAGGCTCCTGCTGCATTTTTTAGATCTGGGCAATTATAGCCACCAAGATGATATGGACCAAAGTACAGTGTTCAAACATGACTGATAGATAAATGACCATTTATCACCATCGTTTTGTTAAAAAACCTTTTTTCTTATAAAGTTAACAAACCAAGGCTGTTGATCCCTGAATTAGAAAGTTGATTTGCTTGATTATTTTCCAAAGTGTGAGGCGGGCAATAAGAAGGGAGGAGCCTTTAGTGCTTTTGTGTATGTTGCTGATCCTCCAGTTTGGCAACATCTTGGGAGCATCTTCTGGCCTAGTGATGTGGCATTTTGTGAATCTAAGTATCAGCCCATGGCTCTGATGCTGGCTGCTTATGGCTCAAAGGGGAAGAGGGTCAGCCCCCTCCCCCTGGATGTTTCAATCTGGCCCAGTGGTGGACACAGAGCCCTGGGCAGCTTCCCCAGGAGCAACTGTCTCTTCCTGTGAAGGTGACTCTTCCTCAGCTTGTCCTCGAGATGTGACAGTTGTTTCAGGGGAGATGCTGTGAGGCCCCTCCAGGGGTATACAGCCAGGGTGGTTTTTGCGAAAGTGCTGATTCAAGATGGCCTGGAAGGGGAAACTTTTGCCACAGACATGACAGTGAAAGGGCTTGTTGCCTGTGTGCTTGCGGATATGATACTCCAGCTGATCTTTCCGGGTATACTTCTTGCCACACATGCGGCAGACGAATGGCGTGATCCCCATGTGTAGGCGCATGTGGCGGTCCAGGCTTCCCTTCTGGTTGAATGATTTGGCGCAATAGATGCAGGTGAGACGAGGGTTGTACCGGAACCACCGCTCAGATACTTCCTGCTCTCGGAGGTACTCCACATAGCCACTTACTCCCATCATTGCTGACTCTTCTACCTGTACCAGGTAAGGAAAATAACCAAGAAGGAACAAATATTATTAAGCATACACATTAAAAGCAATCAAATCTATTTTTACTTGTTACTAAGATATATGTACCTTTTTAGTGGCGAATCAAACAGAAAATTATTACCAAAAAGTAAAGATATTACCATAATAATTTTTAAAAAATTGAGACTACTCTATTCCATTACTATAAAAGAACAACACAGTAAAGTTACTTTCTGGCTGACAAACTGGATGCTTATTAAACCCCTGCTGAATGTACCATTTTATAGTAATCTGAGGAGAAACTAAGCCCACTTACACTACACCCTGGATCCTAATCTTACAATTATATTCTAGACAATCAAATACTTAGGCAGTGCTGGTCTAACAGAACTATCTGTTTTTGTTTTTGTTTTGAGACAGGGACTCTCACTCAGGCTGGAGTGCAGTGGTGTGATCACGGCTCACTACAGCCTAGACCTCCTCAGGATCAGATGATCCTCCCATCTCAGCCTCCTGAGTAGCTGGGACCACCGGCACACACCACCACTCCCAGATAATTTTTGTACTTTTTGCAGAGATGGGGCTTTGCCATGTTGCCCAGGCTGGTTCTGAATTCCTGGACTCAAGCAATCTACCCACCTCGGTCTCCCAAAGTGCCAGGATTACAGGTGTAAGCCACGACACTCAGCCAGAACTATCAGTGATGATGAAAATGCTCTACCCCACTCACTACAGTAGCCACCAGCCACCTGTTGCTATTGAGTTGCTATGGCTAATACAACTGAGTAATTTTTACAATTGTAAGTGCTTTCAATTAATTACAATTGAAATTTAAATAGCCACATGTGACAAGTGGCTAATGGCTACCATTTATTATATCAGATAGTATAGAATATATAATGGCAACATATTATAAATTGTGACATTATCATTAATACCACATTTTAATCTAGCAGTAGCTAGCTTTATAAAAATGTATACAATTTGTAGGTGACAGTATTCCTTTTTATGTAAAATATTCAGTATCATACGAACATATTATTTGCACTCTAAAGACTATTAAAGTTTAATTGACTTCAGAGTAAACTGTCTGAGGGCATGGGTTTCTTTTATCTGAAAACTAGGAGGCAGTATGAACATATTCCTTTCAATAATTACTTAAAAATCTTGGATTTAAGGCCAGATGTGGTGGCTCATGCCTATAATCCCAGCACTTTGGGAGGCTGAGGTGGGAGAATAACTTGAGCCTAGGAGTTTGAGACCAGCCTGGGCAATACAGCAAGATCCCACCTGTACAAAAAATAACAATAAAAAATTAGCTGGGTGTGGTGGTGCGCACATGTAGTCTTAGCTCCTTAGGAAGGCTGAGGTGTGAGGATCGCTTGAGCCTGGGAAGCCAAGGCTGCAGTGAGCTGTAATCAGGCCGCTGCACTCCAGGCTGGGTGATAAAGCAAGACCCCACCTCAAAAAAAAAAAAAAAAATCTTTGGATTTAGAAATGCTTCTTTTCAAAATTCTATATTTAAAAAATCAATCAGAAATTTTTTTTTACCCTGAGTTAATAATGACTGACTTCTGAAATCATATTAGGGGAATAAAAACCTTTTTAAATATCTAGGAGGGAATTATATGTTTAACAAAGGATAAAGTACCAATGCAAAGAGAAGAAAATGTCAAAGTTGATTCCGGAGTAACTGAAGCAAGATTCATCTAGTTAGCAATTAATCTTGTGCCCGTACTTTTCCCCCTAAGATATAGAAGATCTTGTGCCCTTTTAATTTCTAAATGTGTTTTGTCCCTTCCTATGCTGACGGTGCTATTCAGCCTTTCCAATAAAGGCAGTTCTCAACAGGTTTGGGAAGCAGCATGTAAAGTCAAGGGTTGAATACTAAGACTGAGGTTTTAAGATTATTTTATTTGTTTTATATTAATATTTCTTTCTGCTTCATTTTCCTGGATAATAAAAACTGAGTTCACATAAAGAATGAGGAATCATCCCACTAAAGGTCTTGGGTGACCAAGGACAAAACAGAGTAACTTCTCTAAGGCTGTCTTCTCATCCATAAGGTACAAAGGTTATCATATGATTTGCCAGCTTTAGAGGAGTCTCATGAGAACTGAACACAGTAACAGTACTCTTTTTTCTTTTATTGAGATGGAGTTTCGCTCTTGTTGCCCAGGCTGGAGTGCAACGGTGCGATCTCGGCTCACCGCAACCTCCACCTCCCGGGTTCAAGCAATTCTCCTGCCTCAGCCTCCCGAGTAGCTGGAATTACAGAACGCACCACCATGCCCGGCTAATTTTTTGTATTTTTAGTGGAGACGGCATTTCTCCATGTTAGTCAGGCTGATCTCGAACTCCCGACCTCAGGTGATCTGCCCGCCTTGGCCTCCCAAAGTGCGGGGATTACAGGTTTGAGCCACCGTGCCCGGCCAACAGTACTCTTTTTTCTAAATACAATGGTAACTTTTAGGACCTCAATGGTCCTAAAATATTATGCAATGAATGCATAATATTACATAGCAATTAAAGATGCTGGAACCTGTGTTCAAATCTGAGTTCTATTTATTGTGTGACTTGCAGCAAGTTAGTTAACACTTCTATTCCTCAGTTTCCTCACCTGTAAAGTGAATATAGTAATAGCATCCCCTCACTAGTTGCTTTGAGCATTGAATGAGTTAATACACTAAAGTGCTGAATAAATGTTGGCTATTATTAAACATTACAAATTCATATTTATAATCTTGAGAGTAACAATACCCTAAGAAATCTCCCTAACTCTGAAAGGATTTCCTATTTAATAAATGGTGCTGTGAAAACTGACTAGCCATGTGTAGAAAGCTGAAACTGGATCCCTTCCTTACACCTTATACAAAAATTAATTCAAGATGGATTAAAGACTTAAATGTTAGACCTAAAACCATAAAAACCCTAGAAGAAAACCTAGGCAATACCATTCAGGACACAGGCATCAGCAAGGACTTCATGACTTAAACACCAAAAGCAATGGCAACAAAAGCCAAAATAGACAAACAGGATCTAATTAAACTAAAGAGCTTCTGCACAGCAAAAGAAACTACCATCAGGGCCGGGCGCAATGGCTCATGCCTGTAATCCTAGCACTTTGGGAGGCCGAGGTGGGTGAATCATGAGGTCAGCAGATTGAGACCATCCTGGCTAATATGGTGAAACCCTGTCTCTACTAAAAATACAAAAATTAGCTGGGCGTGGTGGTGGGTGCCTGTAGTCCCAGCTACTTGGGAGGCTGAGGCAGGAGAATGGCGTGAACCTGGGAGGCAGAGCTTGCAGTGAGCAGAGATTGCACCACTGCACTCCAGCCTGGGCGACAGAGCCAGACTCTGTCTCAGAAAAAAAAAAAAAAGAAACTACCATCAAAGTGAATAGGCAACCTACAGAATGGGAGAAAATTTTTACAATCTACCCATCCGACAAAGGGCTAATATCCAGAATCTACAATGAACTCAAACAAATTTACAAGAAAAAATCAAACAACCCCATCAAAAAGTGGGTGAAGAATATGAACAGACACTTCTCAAAAGAAGACATTTATGAAGCCAACAGACACATGAAAAAATGCTCATCATCACTGGCCATCAGAGAAATGCAAATCAAAACCACAATGAGATACCATCTCATAACAGTTAGAATGGCGATCATTAAAAAGTCAGGAAACAACAGGTGCTGGAGAGGATGTGGAGAAATAGGAATGCTTTTACACTGTTGGTGGGACTGTAAACTAGTTCAACCATTGTGGAAGACAGTGTGGCGATTCCTCAAGGATCTAGAACTAGAAATACCATTTGACTCAGCAATCCCATTACTGGGTATATACCCAAAGTATTATAAATCATGCTGCTATAAAGACACATGCACATGTATGTTTATTGCAGCACTATTCACAATAGCAAAGACTTGGAACCAATCCAAATGTCCACAATGATAGACTGGATTAAGAAAATGTGGCACATATACACCACGGAATACTGCGCAGCCATAAAAAAGGATGAGTTCATGTCCTTTGTAGGGATGTGGATGAAACTGGAAACCATCATTCTCAGCAAACTATCACAAGGACAGAAAACCAAACACCGCATGTTCTCACTCATAGGTGGGAACTGAACAATGAGAACACTTGGACACAGGGTGGGGAACATCACACACCGGGGCCTGTCGTGGGGTGGGAGGAGGGGGGAGGGATAGCATTAGGAGATATACCTAATGTAAATGACGAGTTAACGGGTGCAGCACAACAACATGGCACATGTATACATGTGTTAACAAACCTGCACGTTGTGCACATGTACCCTAGAACCTAAAGCATAATAAAAAAAAAAAGAAAAAAAAAGAAATCTCCCCAACTCTAAGGAAGGTAATATCATACAGTATTGTCCACATGCAGAAAGTAAATGCATTTTAGTAATCAGTGATAAACTGTAAGCATAAACATCACACATTATGATCAGTCTCATCCAAAAAATTACTGCAGTGAAGTTGCAATAGAACACCACAAAATGTAGATTGGGTCCTTGTCAATGGCAGCAATATACTTTTTGTAGTTTTGTTTTAAACTTTAAAAAGAAGCAAAGGCAAAAATGGCTACCTCATGGTTCTCTCTGTTGTCAAGAGGTGGATTATTTCATTCCTCTCACTTGGCAATTACCTATTAGATTGTAAACTCTGTTGTAAGCACAGGGACATTCTGCATTGCCAAATATCTAGGAATTTGATCAGTGCCTGGTTCAATAGCTATTTCTTAATGAATTATTCCATATAATTTATATGAAAACTCCATATAAATGAAAAGTTTCCATATTTTCTAAAACAAACATCAGTCTAGATTCTTTACATGGACTTCAAAGCCTTCTACCATTCTAATTTTCAGTTACTAGCCACAGATCCAAAGTTAACTGAAGGGCCTTAAAAAGTCACTTGGTTTGGTGTATTAATGGTTTTGAAAGATCTCCAAAATTAAGGATTTTACAAGTAACTAAATAACTCCCTATTTAGTAGGTGCCTATTTATTGGGCAACTACTAAGTAAACTTAGTTAGAGTTACTTAGAGATAAAACAACTATTAATCAGGCACTAAGAAGATAATGTCAGAGATACAAAGATAAGAAAATGTGGTCTCTCAAATGCAATAAAACACACTTGGGTAGTATGTCCGATCCCGTGTTCTTGTTTCCCCTAAATGCTTTCCCCCACACCCCATTAGTTACTGTATTTGTCTGGGCTTTGTAGGACTTCACTGAGTTGGTGATTGCTAGGTGGCCTAGTTTGTCTAAATATAATGTGCTGGTCTTTCTCCATGTTCTTTTTTGAGACAGTCTTGCTTTGTCACCTAGGCTGGAGAGCAGTGGCATCATCTCGGCTCACTGCAACCTCTGCCTCCCAGGTTCAAGTGATTCTCCTGTTGCAGCCTCCCAAGTGGCTGAGATTACAGGTGCCCACCACCATGCCCGGCTCATGTTTTATTTTTAGCAGAGATGGGGTTTCACCATGTTGGCCAGGCTGGTCTCGAACTCGTGACCTCAGGTGATCCACATATCTGGGCCTCCCAAAGTGCTGGGATTACAAGTGTGAGCCACCTCACCCAGCCGATAGTTGCAAATTACTTCTCTGTGTTCTTCTGGGGTTTGTTTACAAACTTCTTTTTGTATTGAGAGAAAAATAGCCAAAGCATCTTTGACAGAAGGTTCTGTACCTGGCAAAAAATCTGAAACATTAGACTGGGGAGCCCTCTTCTTAAAAGTGGGGATCTTGAACCATCCTTTCTTTTATTTTCTCCTTTCCCTATTACCTATTGGGCCAGATCTTCTGTCCTAAAAATTTGTCTCCTACCCTTCTCCCTCTTTTCCATTGACCCCCAAAAGAAAATCTACACACCCACGCATACACATATTTAATTTTTAGGGCATCTCCACAACTCTGAACCGATTGATGCAAAAATCCTGAAGAAGCTAGGAAACCCCCGTCCCTCCTGAGTCAAGACCATTTTTCTTGATGTGATTCATGCTAAACCCTTAAGACACTGCTGGATTCTGGATGGATTAAACCTACCTTATCTTTAATCCTAAAGTAGAGAGAAGCAATTGGGGGCTTTCCATGTAGAAAGTGAGGTCAGGAAGCCAAGAAAGAGAATAAATGCTGATTTTTTTTTTTTTTTTGAGATGGAGTTTTGCTCTTCTTGCCCAGGCTGGAGGGCAATGGCACGGTCTTGGCTCACTGCAACCTCCACCTCCCAGGTTCAAACGATTCTCCTGTCTCAACCTCCCAATTATCTGGGATTACAGGTACCCACCACGTCTGGCTAATGTTTTTGTATTTTTACTAGAGAAGGGGTTTTACCATGTTAGCCAGGCTCGTCTTGAACCTCACTCCTGACGTCAAGCGATCCGCCCGTCTCAGCTTCCCAAAGTGCTGGGATTATAGGCATGAGCCACTGCGCCCGGCCTAAATGTTGAATTTATATCCAAGTCACTCAAGAACTTTTATACAGGTGTAAGAAATTTATGTCAAAGTGGCCACAAGATTGCTTAATAGGAGATGAACAAATGTAACTTCATGTTTACCACTAGAAACTAAAGGTTTATGTGAAATCTTGAATTTATGAGGTGGAAGGGAGGATAGGAAAGTCTGTACCTGTCTGTTCTTTTCCTGGTCCCTTCCCCTCATTCCTGAACTGCAGGAGACAGAGCCTCTTTGGGCATTGGTGACCCCATCGCTGGGGTGTGTTTATTTGATGGTTGATTTTGCTGTACTGGGTACTTCCTTGCCCATTTTCTACTCATTCTGTAACACAGGCTGACTCTTTCCCCTTCCTTCCCTTCTCCTTTCCCTGGGAAAATACAATGAATAAACAAAGACTTATTGGTACTAAAACTGTCAAAAGACAAAAACAAAAAGAGGAAAGAAAATGTGGTCTCTGCTCTCAAGGAGATTTCAGTTTAATAGGAGACACAAAACTAATGTAAATAAAAAAGGAACAACATATATTGAGTCTAGAGAATTAGGAAAAATTGTATTGTACCATGCTATAATAGTAGCCTAAAAAGGAAAAATCAAAGAGGACTGGAGCTGTTAGGACAGATAAAACTAGGAGCTGGGCCTTGGCTGAACCCAGACACCTGAAAAGAAATGAGGCATTCAGACTTTAGATGCAGAAAGAGAAATAGTTTAATGTGGTTCTGACACAGGGAGAGTCTATCTGTTTGAGACAGTGAAGCTGATGAGTGGTGGGAAAAGTTGGGTTAAAAAGACTGTAAATCACTTGAAAAATTAGGCCAAGTATATTAATCTTCATGTCATAGAAAAAGATACAGAATGTTTTTAAGTAAAAGAGTAACTTTATTAGTGTGTTCCAGTTTAATCACCCCCATAATCAGGAAGCTCTTCAAATCTATCAATATTCATTCTTACTGTAAGTCCTTGCCCTGTTGTAGTTCTCTGTAGTAGGGGGAAAAAACTGGTGAGTAGACTTACCATATTAAACTTTCATATCCATTAAGGCATATATATTACCCTTAATATAATCTCCCACAATCTTACTTATCTCTTATTTCATTATAGCCTGTCTGTACCTTTTGCTTCAAGAAGGTAAATATTCTTACAGAATTCTAATTCTTATCCCTATCTCATCTATAAATGGAATAAATTATCCCTTCCTAACTTATTTAAAAACTGCATTTAAAACATCCTTGAGGCTGGATGTGGTGGCTCACATCTGTAGTCCCACCCCTTGGGAGACCAAAGTGAGAGGACTGCACCTTGGTCTTCCAAGTGGTGGGATTACAGGTGTGTGCCACCACTGAGCTCAGGAATTCGAGATCAGCCTGGGCAACACAGTGAAACCCTGTGCCTACAAAAAAAAAAAAAAAAAATTAACTGGGTGTGGTGGCACATGCCTGTGGTCCCAGCTACTCAGGAGCTGAGGTGAGGGGACTGCTTGAGCCAGGGAGGGCAAGGCTGCAGTGAGCCATGATCATACCACTGCACTCTAGCCTGGGTGACAAAGCGAGATCTTGTCTCCAAAAAAAAAAAAAGAAAATCTTGACAACACTTTCCTTAAGTGGACACTGATTTCATTATTCCATTGCCTTTTAAGCAATCTTAGTCCCACAACACTATTACTGAAGTTTACACTGTAGAGTCTTACAGTTTTCTTGTGTGTATTTGTTAGTCTGTCTTATGCTCCCATTAAGTTGTAATGTCTGTCTCATTACTGAATTTACAGTTATGTACTACATAACATTTTGGTCAATGATGGACCACATATGTAACCGTGCTTCCATAAGATTATAATACAATATTTTTACACTATCGTTTCTATGTTTAGATACACAAATATTTACTACGATATTTAGTAATTTATGTTTAGATACACAAATATTTACTTTATAACTGCCTACAGTATTCAGTACAGTAACATGCTATACAGGTTTGTAGCCTAGGAGGAACAGGATATATCATATAAACTAGGTGTGCAGTAGGTTATACCATCTAAATTTGTGTAAGTATACTCTATATTTGCACAATGACAAAATGGTCTAGCATTTCTCCGAATATACTGTCAATTAGTGACACATGCCTATATCTGCTTAACAGCCTCCTCTGCATTATCGTACCACATTTGAGAGATGAGGAGAAAAAGGGCCCTAATAATACGCGCGAAATTACCTTTCCTCCAAGCTCCTAATATTTTCTCTAACATCTTATCAAAACTAAAAAACGTAGTTTGTAACAATGTCTTACTGCTATTACTACACCATGCACACAATAAATATTCAGTGGTTTAGGCTGGGTACAGTGGCTTATGCCTGTAATCCCAGCACTTCGGGAGGCCGAGGCGGTTGGATTACCTGAGGTCAGGAGTTTGAGACCAGCCTGACCAATATGATGAAACCCTGTCTCTACTAAAAATACAAAAATTAGCTGGGCGTGGTAGCATGTGCCTGTAGTCCCAGCTACTCGGGAAGCTGAGACAGGAGAATTGCTCGAACCAGAGAGGTGGAGGTTGCAGTGAGCCAAGATTGCGCCACTGCACTCCAGCCTGGGTGACAGAGCCAGACTCCGTCTAAAAAGAAAAGTAATAATAATTCAGTGGTTTAGTTAAAAATTAGACAAGATACTATCAGTGTAATGCAGAGGGTAGAAACATGAGCTATGTAATCTTAATTCAACAGTGTTTACTTTTTAAAGGCAAAAATGTTCACAATTTATTGTCTTCTACTTGGTGAGTTCATGAGCTTTAAAAAAAATCATTCAATCAGACCTGTGAGAAAAAAACAAAAATATCAACCAACTACTCATACTAGTTGCTAAGGAAAGTTGCAAAGAAAATAGAAAAAAAACCATCATTCCTATCCTTTCTAGAATGTGTTAGTCTAACAAAATATTCAGAAGAAAATAAATGACAAGACACAGTACATGAAATAGCAAACACACATAAAAATGTGTAAGCAGCTGGGCACAGTGGCTCACGCCTGTAATCCCAGCAAATTGGGAGGCTGAGGCAGGCAGATTGCTTGAGTCCAAGAGTTTGAGACCAGCCTGGGCAAACTGGTGCAACGCCATTTCCACTAAAAACACACAAAAAAATTAGCTGAGCATGGTAGTGCGCACCTGTAGTTCCAGCTACTCAGGAGGCTGAGGTGAGAGAATCACCTGAACCTCGGAGGTTGAGGCTAAAGTGAGTTGAGATCACACCAGTGCAATGCAGCCTGGTCAACCAGAGTGAGACCCTATCTCAGAAAAAAAAAATCATAAGCAATTTGTTTACAAATATATAATGCAGGCCGGGAGCGGTGGCTCACAACTGTAAGCCTTTCGTAGGCTGAGGTGGGCAGATCACCTGAGTTCAGGAGTTCAAGACCAGCCTGGCCCACATGGTGAAACCCTGTTATCTACTAAAAATACAAAAATTAGCTAGGCGTGCTGGCGGGCGCCTGTAATCCCAGCTACTCAGGAGGTTGAGGCAGGAGAATCGTTTGAACCCAGGAGGCAGAGACTGCAGTGAGCCGAGGTCACACCACTGCACTCCAGCCTGGGTGACAAGAGCCAAGACTGCCTCAAAAAAAAAAAAAAGAAAAAAAAAAAAAATACACACACACACACACACACACACACACACACACACACACACACACATATAAATAAAATGCTATAAATCAGTAACTTGGGCCGGGCGCGGTGGCTCACGCTTGTAATCCCAGCACTTTGGGAGGCCGAGGCGGGCGGATCAAGAGGTTAGGAGATCGAGACCACGGTGAAACCCCGTCTCTACTAAAATTACAAAAAAAATTAGCCAGGCGTGGTGGCGGGCGCCTGTAGTCCCAGCTACTCGGAGCGGCTGAGGCAGGAGAATGGCGTGAACCCGGGAGGTGGAGCTTGCAGTGAGCCAAGATCGCGCCACTGCACTCCAGCCTGGGCGACAGAGCAAGACTCCGTCTCAAAAAAAAAAAAAAAAAAATCAGTAACTTGGTAACTGTGTTTTGTGTGTGTGTATACTACACACAGTATATATAGTGTGTGTATACTATAGTATATACAGTACACATGTACACACACACACATACACGCACACGTATAAAAATCAGACTTTCCATTCCAGGTCCTAAATTACCTGTACGTAGTTTTCTGGGATTATTTTTTATTACTATTAGGTCTATAGTACGGTTATTATAATCAGGAAAGAGTTCCACAATCTTACTTTTTTATATTTCCCAAACTCTGCTGACACCAAAAGTGTATTTTCCTGCAGGCCCACAAGCAAGAATTAAAAAAAAAAGTAATCAAATACAGTATTTCACTTTGCATTTTTTACATAACAAGTCAGGCTGTCTACTAATAACAAAAGTTCTATTTCTTTCTCATCCTTACGCTATAAATTTGTATTTCTTGCTTTATTGTACTGATTAGGACTACAAATAAAAAGCTGGGTAGAAGTGGTGGTAGCAGTCTGTCTCATTTCCCATCACACAAGGGAAGCTTTCAATAATTTACTATTAAGATGTTTTCTGGGCTGGGCGCAGTGGCTCACGCCTGTAATCCCAGCACTTTAAGTGGCCGAGGTGGGTGGATCACGAGGTCAGGAGATGGAGACCATCCTGGCTAACACGGTGAGACCCCGTCTCCACTAAAAAATACAAAAAATTAGCCGGGCGTGGTGGCAGGCGCCTGTAGTCCCAGCTACTCGGGAGGCTGAGGCAGGAGAATGGCGTGAACCCGGGAGGCGGAGCTTGCAGTGAGCAGAGATTGTGCCACTGCACTCCATGCACTCCAGCCTGGGCGACAGGGTGAGACACGAGACTCCGTCTCAAAAAAAAAAAGATGTTTTCTATAGATTTTTTAGATAGATACTTTCAATCAGATTAAGAAAGTTCCCTTGTATTTCTTTACTGTTTTCTTTTTTTTTTTTGAGACGGAGTTTCACTCTTGTTGCCCAGGCTGGAGTGCAATGACGCAATCTCAGCTCACAGCAACCTCCACCTCCCGGGTTCAAGCCATTCCCCTGCCTCAGCCTCCGGAGTAGTTGGGATCACAGGCACGTGCCACCATGCCCGGCTAATTCTGCAGTTTTAGTAGACGGGTTTTCTCCATGTTGGTCAGGCTGGTCTCGAACTCCGGACCTCAGGTGATTCACCTGCCTCAGCCTCCCAAAGTGCTGGGATTACAGGCGTGAGCCACCGCGCCCAGCCAGTTCCCTTGTATTTCTAGTTTGCTAAGAGTTTTAGCCAATTGCTCTTCTCTGTATCTATCAAAATTGTCACATGTAATTTATCACTTTTTCCTTATTAATGAAACAGATTACAATGATTAATTTTAAAATGTTAAACCAGCTATCAGTGTTAATTTGTTAATGTTCTTTTCAAAATATTTACATCTATGCTTGGTAGAAATGCCAGTCTGCAATTTTCCTTTCTGGTGATGTCTCTGTATAATTTTAATATTAAACTTCTGCTACCCTCAGGGAAAAAAAATACAGTATTTCTTTAACAGGGCCACTGTTACCTCTCCTACATCTTTCCTTTTTCATTATTTTCTATTCATACACAGTAGCAATTCCTCCAACCACCACAGCAGTTCTAAATCCACAACTCCATACCTGGGAGCTGGGTTGCTTAGGCTCATCCATTCTCCCAGGAGACTCACTTCTGGCTCTGTGTCTCTCTGTCAAGGGAACAACACTGCCGGAGGGGCTAAATCTGTTGGAAGAGGAACATAAAGGGGACTAATAGAAAAGCAGCATCAAAGAACCTGAAAAATGGTGATGTTGCCCCTCTTTATTCTATGGCTGAGGAAGGGGGAACAAACCAAGCAACAAATAACTGAGGAATAGTTTCGTGGAGTTAATACATAATCTGATTTGAAATAATAGGTTAGCCCTAGTAAATTTAATAAACACAAAACGACATAACAGACCATATGAGCTGGTGAAGCTAAAGCTAAATATAACCTTTCTTCTTTATATAAATACTGGGAGACCATAAAAGAATAAATTAAAACGGGGCCTATAATTTTGTTTCTTCTACATAATTACCAGGTTTTTGGCTGTTTCTTTCCCAAGGTCCCATAATAATCTGTATTTTAGACTACTGATATAGATCATGGAGATTAAAAAATCTTTGCATTGAAGTTGATATTACTTTTTTTTTTGAGACAGAGTCTTGCTCTGTTGCCCAGGCTGGAGTACAGTGGCACGATCCCAGCTAACTGCAACCTCCACTTCCTGGGTTCAAGCGATTCTCCTGCCTCAGCTGGCCCAGTAGCTGAGACTACAGGTGTGCGCCACCACGCTCGGCTAATTTTTGTATTTTTAGTAGAGATGGGGTTTCACCATGTTGGCCAGGCTGGTCTCAAAGTCCTGGCCTCAAGTGATCCACCTGCCTCAGCCTCCCAAAGTGCTGGGATCACAGGTGTGAGCCACCACACCTGGCCCTGATACTACTTCTGATAGTTTTCTTTTTTTAAATTTTTTTTATTTCCATAAGTTATCATGGAACAGGTGGTATCTGGTTACATAAATAAGTTCTTTGGTGATTTGTGAGATTTTGGTGCATCCATCACCCGAGAACTTCTGATACAGTTCTAACATAGGAGGACAAGTTCTATACTCAAGATTATTTTAATAAGGACACAGGAAGACAATACTCAAATCAAGAGCACCTGAAGCCAGGCACAGTGGCAGGAGAAACGCCTGAACCCAGGAGGCAGAGGCTGCAGTGAGCCAAGATTGCACCACTGCACTCTAACCTGGGCAACAGAGTGAGACTTCATCTCAAAAATAAAATAAAATAAGGCCGGGTGCAGTGGCTCACGCCTGTAATCCCAGCACTTTGGGAGGCTGAGGCAGGCGGATCACGAGGTCAGGAGATCGAGACCATCCTGGCTAACATGGCGAAACCCCATCTCTACTAAAAACACACACACAAAAATTAGCCGGGCATGGGGGCAGGCACCTGTAGTCCCAGCTACTCGGGAGGCTGAGGCAGGAGAATGGTGTGAACCCAAGAGGCAGAGCTTGCAGTGAGCCGAGATCGCACCACTGCACTCCAGCCTGGGTGATAGCGCGAGACTCCGTCTCAAATGAGATAAGTAAAATAAAATAAAAAGACCACCTGAAGTGGATACGGTATACACTAACTGAATCTCTGTGATACATTTGTTTCTCAAGACCAAAGTAATAGTTCTTTAGTTTTCTTTGCTCCTATAGTCAATTTAAATTTATTTTTAAGAGGGAAAAAGAACAAATATTACCAATCTAAATTAGTAATATTTCTTTCTTTTAATTGAGACTTTCTCTCAATTGACTGAAACCCATGGCATTTCCACCAAAAAGAAATGTCTAATAAATACAATGTATTAAAAGAGAAAAGTGAGGCATGGGGCATAGTAGCACTGGTGAAAAAAAAGGGAGATCGTCAGGCCTGTGGTAGCAGCAGTCACCCATGAAAGAAAACAGGGAAGATACCATCACATGACAAGGGAAAAAGAGATGAAAAATATCCATAATGCTTTTCTTCAGAATTACTATTTTACTAATTTGAAAAGAACAATTACTGGAAGTACCATACTTCCTCTAATTTAGTACTTGGGGGCAAAGAAAAGTAAGCAGTGCCACAAAAGAAAGTGAGACTCCTGGAGGCCACCTACCTGTGTGATAACACACCAAGGAAGGGCAATGCTGCTAGGTTCCCAGCTGATGATCGGCTCCCTGCCTGGAATCCCGAGGAAGCCCTGGCAATTACTGATCCTATCCTAGTGTGGCTGCAGATGCTATTCTGATTCATGGAAGTGTCTAACTTTACCACAGTTCTCACAACATCGTGAATACTTCAGGAATGGAGTTTCCTGGTTTAAAAAAATAAGAATGCAAGTCTTTCGGCACACCTTCAGTTTCCCCAACATCAACTTATTCTGACCAAGAAAATCAGGTAATGAAAATGCTCTCTGTACTACAGAGGACACTTTAGTGATGTCTACACAATAGCCATTACATGGGAAAACCAAACCAAACCAAACCTACCTGTCAACTTCACTGCTTGTTGGCCGAGCCACCTTGGCTCCTGAAGACCCTAAAGTGTAATTTTCCTGTCCTACAGAACCATGGCCTGTGGTATCAATCACCATGGCTGTTACTTCCTCTGCACTACTCCCATCTTCTCCAGAAGGCTGATTCTCAGGCCCAAGCCACTCCTCCAGATTTTCAGTTTTGATGTGTACTGCTCCAAGAACTCTAACTTCATCATCACTCCGACCCCCACGGTCAGCCACTCCTGTCTCCACATACCACTGTCCTGCTCGGTTGATCCGAAGAATGGGCTCACGGCTCTCTACATCAGAACCTGGTTCAATGATCTGAGGGCTGGTGGACTCCTCAGGAGGACTTAGCTCTCTGATATCCAGCACAGCACTAACCTGACCTCGCCGGTTTCCCTTTGGGGTATTATGTCGTGGGCTAAGGGAGCGGTTGAGATTTGGCGTAACCCTGTGAGACTCTGGAGGTCTCTCTTGATGCTTTGTCCTTGTTTGACTTAATTCTGCTTCAACTTCAGCCACATTAATTTTGAAATGAATGCCCTCCAGGATCTGTGTACATTTGTCTATAATATGCTGCATTTGCAGAAAACTGGCAGCTGTTAGGTAGCTGATGATATCTGCCAGTTGCAGGCATATCCGCCCTGTGTAACAGAAAGAAAGGAGCTGTTCAAAAACAGTAGGGTTCTTGATGACTGAAATGGAGACTGTACTCATCTCATTCAAGGACATGTGATCCCGGAAATAGGGGGAGCTGGCAGCCAGCACCACTTTGTGAGCCCGAAAAGCTTGTCCTTGCACATTGACCACAATATCACAGAGACGGCCCTGCATGCGTAACTGGTTTAGATGGCTCAGGACAGAGTTGCTGAAGTCAGGAATCTCCAATTGTATGTTCCCACCTTTCTCCATGGTCGTGCCTGAGGGTGCATTCAACCCTGCTGAAAAAAGAAACCATATTCTCATTAATAACTACAATTTTACTTCCCGGATGTTTTCCATTTCGAAAGTATTTAAACATAGTTATCTGGTAAAATTTCAAAATCTCCAGATAAAAGAAATACCTTCCTTATGTTTAGATGTGGAAACAGAATTACCAACAGGTTTTTTAGTTTAAGTTTCACAGGAGGATACAGTTAAAACTAAAAAGTGATCTTTAGACTCCTAAAAAATTCATGTTATGACTATGCTTTCCTTACTAAAAAGGTATATAACATCAAAACAGAAGTTCAACAGAAGGTAGGGGGAAGGACTTTTAAGTGTTAACTATAAGATACTTGCAGACTGAACATAACATCTCATAACTTGACAACTTTTCTCTGGAGGAGGAAAGCTTTCTGAATAAATGCAATTCTACATACGTGGCTTGATATCCCTCTTCTTAGTATTTTACTACCTGCTGCAAGAATTATGCTTATTATTTTATAAAGGGACTATCCCACATGAATGTAGGCTAATATTTCTAAGCTTAAGAATCAGAGCCCCCCCCCCCCCACAAAAAGACTTTGGTTATAGGGCTGTGAGGCAAACTCTAGGAAAAATCCCACAGCTGTGCCAGGATTCAACCAAGATGCAGAGAATGTAAAGTTCAGTTGTCAAAATTAGGAAGGCTGGGTAAATCTGCCAAATTCGAAGTTGGCAGTTCCAAGGTGGTGATGATACTTCCATCCTGAAACTTAGTTCTCCAGATCCGGTGAAAAAATACAGCATTTACCAAGTATGCCCAACATTTTTCCATTAAAATATTTTTTAAAAAATGGCTGAAACACTAAACCTGAAGCTGTATACAAGATAGTTGAAAGTACAGTTTCAACTACTGAAAGTAGTTTGTATAAATCCGAACAGGAAGACATTTACTTAAGCCCAATGTGCGTTCACTTATCTATATATTACACAGTTACACCACACCTGAAACTTCAGAAACTTATTCTGCCAAGCTCACAGTACTGCCCCGCATTAACAACACACTTATTAAATAGGGAAGTGTATACACTGTTTTCAACAATCAACTTTAGCCAATCTGACCTTTTTCCAAAGCGTTATTGTTTGTTTTGAAACTTTTAATCCAATAAGAGCCTCTGTCGATGCCATCATGAATTCAGATGTGTTTATTTTGGAGCCTACACCAGCGCCTTTTTTGTTTGCTCTTTCCGGCAATTCCCCAGTGAGGAAGCCCCTGGAGGAAAGTCTTTCGCTACCGTCGGCACTGGAGGGGTGAGAGCTGTAAGAGGGAGAATTGGGAACGGCATGGGGTTGGCCACTCCAGCACTTGAGCAGCTTTCTTCTGCGTTAGGAAGCCTGGGGAGAGGGGAACTGGCTAAAGGGCAAAATGTCACTGAGGAACTTTGGAGAAGATGGGGGGGACAAGGCGTCGGGCGGGGGAGCCAGCGCTCAGGTAAGAACTAGGAAGGGGGCGGCGCCCGGGGACCGGCTCTAGGCGGCGGCGGGCGGGGAGCTGCCGAGAGGTGGGTGTGCTTATCTGGGTGTGTCCCGGCTACGGTGGGGGAGGGGGAGGGGGATGCGGCCGCCCTTCCCGGGGTCCTGAGGGAGGGGCCCCGCTAGGGGGCGGGTCTGGCAGATCAGCCCGGCCGGGGGCCAAGGGGGTGGAAGGTCGCCTGGTGCCTGGAGGCGGGGTGAAGGAAAGTAGCTGAGCGCCCCAGGAGCGCGCTGCGGCGGAGGGCGGGCGAGGAGACCCAGGTGCAGGGAAGTGGCGCCGGGGTGTGGGGCCCGAGTCCAGTCAAGGAGCAGCACCTACCTCCGGGGGTGGAAATGGGCCGGAATGGGCCGGAACACCGTCCCGGAAGTGAAACCCCCCACCCCCTCCCATGGAGCGGGCGACGTGCCGGAAGGAAATCACTCAGCCTTACACCGCCCCCCTTCCCCCACCCCCAGAGCTTTCCTTGCCTCGCGCCCCCTCCCCTCTCTGCTCTTCCTCCTCAGTCGGGAGGAGCGGGGGGAGCAAGGCATCACGTGGACGGTCATGTCTCTGCCCACAATGGCGAGGAAGGGCGGGGAAAAGGGGCGGGCTTAGGGGGGTGGGAAGAAGGTGGTACTGGATGAGGGGAAAATTGAGGGAGGTTAGGGGGAGGGGCCGAAGCGGACGCTGCCGGGAGCGTGCGTCGTGACGTCATCAAAAGAACTCTTATAAACAGGAGCCCAGGCACCATCTTGTCTTTTCGAGGTAGGAGTCGACTTTTGTGAGGTATGTTTTATCTTTGTGAATGTTGCGGGTTTTTGGGCCTTCCAGCCTTTGTCTGCTAAGGTGACCCTGAACTGACTGGGACTTCTAAGCCAGTCGCGCGCCTTTGCAGGGCCTACAAGTTGAGGATGGTGGGGGGATTTGCACATATGGTGCATGCGTGACCTAAGCTGCGACTATGTTGTTCGGGTAGAACTGCGGAGAAGCCTCGGCTCTCGTGCCCTGCCTCTGATGAAGCCTGTGTTGGTAGGGACATCTGAGAGTGATGATGAATGCCAACCGCTCTGATGGTGGCACATGCCGAGTCACCTGAGTAAGCTATTGTTAAGGGCCGTCACCCGAGCCTCCATCAGCCGCCCGCTCTCATGAAAGGCTGTCGGTGGTAGTCCACGTGCTTCTCTTAAGTGCCTGCATTCCGCAGTGCCATCAATATTTCCATTCGTGTTTCTTTTTTTTTTGAGACCGAGCCTCGTTCACTCACTCAGGCTGGAATGCAGTGGCTCGATCTCGGTTAACGGCAACCTCCCCGTCCGGAGTTAAGCAATTCTGCCTCAGCCTCCCAAGTAACTGGGACTACAGGCGCGTGCCACCACGCTAGTCTTATATTTTTAGTAGAGACGGGGTTTCACCATGTTTGCCAGACCGGTCTTGAATTCCTGACCTCAGGTGGTCCACCACCCGTGGTCTCCCAAAGTACTGGGATTACAAGCCGTGAGCCACCGCGCCCGGCCGCCATTAGTGGTTCTTAACTGCGGGTGCA
Organism: Hylobates moloch; assembly: GCF_009828535.3. NCBI lineage: Eukaryota > Metazoa > Chordata > Mammalia > Primates > Hylobatidae > Hylobates > Hylobates moloch. Next base: position 59,956,982 of record NW_026652283.1, read on the forward strand.
GTGCTCTTTTCTAACATTAAGTGTATCTTTTACCTGTCGCTAGATAAACCAATGCATCATTGGTTTAAAAAGACGACATAAAGAACCGTGGAACAATGAATTAAAATCTGTACCCGATCTCTTTAGGTATGGTGCTGGGTGCAGATGCAATGTGGCTCTGGGTAGCACCTTATGGACAGGTAAGAATCGGGGAAAGTGTGGTGGGAAGAATGAAATCTAAGAGGTGGTCTTAGCCTGTGATGCTTTAAGAGTAGTGGACAGAAGGGATTTCTGAAATTCTATTCTGAGGCTTTAATGTTAACAGCATTGATATTTAACGTGACTGCCGTGAGGTTCGTTGTCACTGTTTAGCTTGCATCTTCTTGTTTTCTAGTTGTGTCCCAAAGGACGGATGAGAATAGCTACTGAAGTAAGTTGAAAATGCTCTCTCAAAAAGATTTAAAGCCATTGGATGTGCCACAATGATGACAGTTTATTTGCTACTCTTGAGTGCTAGAATGATGAGGATCTTAACCACCATTATCTTAACTGAGGCACCCAAAATGGTGATTTGGGGAACATTAGAGAGTACACCAAAGTTCACATGAAGTTGTTTCTTCCCAGGTCCTAAAGAGCAAGCCTAACTCAAGCCATTGGCACACAGGTGAGAAACCTCTATATTGTACTTCTTACTTTTAAGGGATTAGAAAATAGCCAAGGCAATGATGATTATCTATGTTAGTGTTTCTCTTCCTCCTTTTCAAATGAGAATTGCTCTCATTGACACTAAGTTTAATACTGAAGAAAATGTGAATACAGATACTATGATGGTTGCATAGTTCAGCAGATTGAATCATGAAGAGATGTACTATCTGTCTGATGTATCTGGGGTGGTTGTGGTTTGCTGTTAATAGTTAAGCAGTGTACCACCAATCTACCATTAAAATATTCTTTGCTGACAATTTTGTATTAAAATTACAGGCATTAGACAGAAAGCTGGAAGTTGAAATGGTAAGTGAAATTATATCCAAGTAAACAGGTAACTGGGCAAACTGCCTACGGCACAAATGGCTTTTTAGAGTTACCTCCTACCAGTGCTGAATGCATTAAATAAATGGCGGATTCTTGCCTTGTTATGATTAATAAGAAAGTTTGTAAATGCAACCTGGGTGATGATAAGCAAACACTGACTGAACATGAAGGTCTTAATTAGCTCTAACTGACTAAAGGCATTTGTTAGTTTTGGCAGGGGGAGAAAACATCTGTGGCTATTCTAAGACCACTCTTATATCTTAGGTGGAGTCCAACTTGTCTGGACCAGCCTAATGTTTCTGGTAAGTATTAATGAAAACAGTAGATAGACTTAATGAAAATGCTGATGGTGATATGCTTACTGCTGAGCTAATGGCTTAAGGCTTGGCTGATGAATACTGACTGTATTTTCTTTGAGCATGTTTGGAACGGTGTTTATGTGTTTTCCTTGAGCATGTTTGGAACGGGGTTTGTGTAATGATGTTGATCAAATGTCTGACCTGAAATGAGCATGTAGACAAAGGTAACACTGAAGAACCCTGTGACAGACAACTTTGAAAAGAGTTTAATGATGTTTAGCATTTTAATGGAAGTCCTCATTTGTATTCCAGCTCCTGGTAACGTTTTTATCCATGGATGGCTTGCTTGGATAAGGACGTGAAGACAGTTCCTGTCATACCTTTTAAAGGTACATGTTTTGTTGATGTTAACGTTAATTGATTGAGCTACTGTTAGTGATGATTTTAAAATTAAAGCAGATGGGAATCTCTCTGAGAAAGAAAATGGAGATTAATCTTAAACTGAAACAGTAGTTGGGAAATCTTTTAGAAATCCACCTATTACTACCTATTGGTAAAGGAGATTAAATTTCCGCAGGTATGGAGAGTCGGCTTGACTACACTGTGTGGAGCAAGTTTTAAAGAAGCAAAGGTATAGCAGTCCCAAGTATTTTTTTTTTTTTTTTTTTTTGAGACGAGTCTAGCTCTTGCCCAGAATGGAGTGCAGCAGCACTATCAGCTCACTGCAACCTCTGCCTCCCGGGTTCAAGGAATTCTCCTGCCTCAGCCTCCTGAGTAGCTGGGATTACAGGCATGTGACACCATGCCTGGCTAATTTTTGTACAGCTATGTTGTCCAGGCTGGTCTTGAACTCTTGACCTCAAGTGATCTGCCCTCCTCATTCTCCCAAAGTGCTGGGATTACGGGCGTGAGCCACCGTGCCCCGCCTCAAGTCTGGTTTTTAAGTGTTGCAAAGCCGATACAATGATGATAACATAGTTCAGCAGACTAACGCTGATGAGCAATATTAAGTCTTTCGCTCCTATCTGATGTATCTGGCAGTAACATTCTAGTTTATGCCCTGGAAAGGGGAATATAGCCATTCTATAATGTTTGGAGATTTTGGATTACTCCTAATTGTATGCAAGTTGTCTTACGGTGTATTGTCCCTTAATTTCAGGACTCAGAATTCATGCTTGAAGAAATGCAGGTTAGTTTAAACTTCTAAGGAAATTTTTAAGGTGGCAAAAGGTTTTGGTGGCATATACACCTTAATCTGTAGATGGGAGTGATTAGCTGTTTAAAAGTTAAAATGTGACTGAGAAGGAAATCTAGTAGGGCAAATTTTAAATGGGTATTATTTTTCATCTTCAAACAGGCAGACCTGTTATCCTAAACTAGGTGAGTCAGCTTTTGGTACATGTGATAATTTTCAACGTAACCAATGATGTAATGATTCTGCCAAATGAAATATAATGATATCACTATAAAACCGTTCCATTTTGATTCTGAGGTTACTCTACTAACAAGCATCACACATTTGTTTTTTGCCATGATTAATATATTGGCTTTGCTTTCAGGGTTTTTAATTGACCACAACAAGCAAGCATGCAGCTTACTGCTTGAAAGGTAAGGATTGGAAATGTTGGGACTATTATAATTGCAGAATACATGATGATCTCAATCCAACTTGAACTCTCTCACTGATTACTTGATGGCAATAAAAGATCTGATATTCTGCATTCCCATGTAGCATTTTAATTGAAGTCTGTAAATGTGGCTAAAAGTCTTGTCTTATTTTTTGAGACAGGGTCTTGCCTCACCCAAGCTGGAGTGCAGTGGCCTTTGAAGCTTACTACAGCCTCAAACTTCTGGGCCCAAGTGATCTTCAGCCTCCCAATGGTCTTTGTAGACCGCCTGATGGAGTCTCATGGCACAAGAAGATTAAAACAATGTCTCCAATTTTAATAAATTTTTGCAATCCATCTGGAGTGTGTAGTGTTTACTTGAAAAAAGACAGTGCTTTTCATTTGTTCATTAGTTGTAAGCATAAATCACATTCAAAGGCTATTATAACTCCGTGGCATTTGCTTCATTAACACTGCAGCCAGTTAAAATTTTATGGGTATTTTACAAGGTGTCTTACGCATTAAAGTGCAATATTTCCTAATTCTCCATATGAGCAAATTGTCAGGTTTCATAGGCCCCCGTGCTAATTGGTTTTGAGCTTAAAGTATTGATAGAGCTATTTGGAGAAAGTCATGGTGAGTCTGAGGCTGGGAAAGTAAGTTACAGAAGACACTACAGAAATGCCCAACTAGTGACAGGAATTAATGGAATTGGGAAAATCTACAATCCATAGCCATGGTGACAGGTTTTTGGCAAGCAAGTGTTAAGGGTTGCCAAAAGTGGGTAAAAGGGGCACAACTGGTTTAAGGCAATCTGCCCCCAGGGAAACGGGTAGATTGGGGCCAAAATTCCAAGGTGGGTCAGTTATTATTTCAGTGTCGATACAGCTTTGCTTATAATGATGTCTTTGTTAGCAGTAATGGTTTTACAAATCTGTTTCTGAGCTAAAGCACTTCAGTCCCATTAATGATAATAAAACTTCAGTTACCCTGTGAATTTTCCTTTTTTTGAGACAATCCCTGTTGCCCAGGCTGGAGTGCAATGGCATGATCTCAACCACTGCTCACTGCAACCTCTACCTCGTGGGTTCAAGCAATTCTCCTCAGCCTCTTGTAGCTGGGACTACAGGCACCTACCATCGCAACCAACTCATTTTGGTAATTGAAGAGATGAAACCACATCTCTACTAAAAATAGAAAAATCTAGCCAGGTGTAGTGGTGAGCTATTGTAGTCCCAGCTACTCGGGAGGCTGAGGCAGGGGAACTGAACCTGGGAGGCAGAGGTTGCAGTGACCTGAGATAGTGCCGCTGCACTCCAGCTTGGGTGCCAGGGTGAGACTCCATCTCAAAGGAAAAGGCTGGGCGTGGTGGCTCATGCCTGTAATCCCACCACTTTGGGAGGCCGAGGCGGGTGGATCACACAGTCAGGAGTTTGAGACCAGCCTGACTGACATGGTGAAACCCCCATCTCTACTAAAAATACAGAAGTTAGCCAGGTGTGGTGGTGGGTGCCTGTGATCCTTGCTACTTGGGCAGCTGAGGCAGGAGAACTGCTTGAACCTAGGAAGCGGAGGTTGCAGTGAGCTGAGATCATGCCACCGCACTCCAGTCTGGGCAACGGCAAGACTTGGTCTCAAAAAAAGAAAAAAGCACAAAAAAACTACCACCACCTATCCCAAACGGTTACCCTTTACTCTTCATGCGACCACCATGACCTATTACGTGTTTTGTTCTTATTTCCCCCACAAGAATGTTAAGTACTTCAAGTTTATTAATGTTGGAAAAATGGATGAAAGTGCAAATGTAGTAGATCAGTTTTTGGGGAGGTACCAAAGACAAGTTGGTAAAATACCTTGATTTTGAAATGAAAAACGATGTTACATTTCAAAGTATCTTTTTGCCAGGTGATGGCTCAGGCTTCGAAACCAGCCTGGCCAACATGGCAAAACCCGGTCTCTACTGAAAAAAAGCGAAAATTAGCTGGGTGTGGTGGTGTGGGCCTGTAGTCCCAGCTACTCTGAACCCTGGAGGTGGAGGTTGCAGTGAACCAAGATCGTGCCACCTCACTCCAGCCTGGGCCTCCTAGGCTCAAGTGATTCTTGTGCCTCAACTACCTGAGTAGCTGGGATGACAGGTGTGTGCCACCACTCCCAGCTATTTATTTTTTTTTTGGTATTTTTAGTAGAGATGGAGTTTCACCATGTCACCCAGGCTGCTCTTGAACTTCTGGCCTCAAGTGATCCAACCGCCCTGCCCTCCCAAAGTGCTGGGATTACAGGTGTAAGCCACTGTATCCAGCCAAGTTCTATTCTTTTTTTTTTTTTTTTTTTTTTTTGAGATGGAGTTTCCGCTCCTGTTGCCCAGGCTGGAATGCAAGTAGCGCAATCTCGGCTCACTGCAACCTCCACCTCCCAGGTTCAAGCGATTCTCCTGCCTCAGCCTCCCAAGTAGCTGGGATTACAGGCGTGGGCCACCATGCCTGGCTATTTTTGTATTTTTAGTTGAGAGGGAGGTTTCACCATGTTTGGCCTGGCTGGTCTCGAACTCCTGACCTCGTGATCCGCCCACCTAGCCTCCCAAAGTGCTGGGATTACAGGCACGAGCCACCACATCCAGCTTCTTGTTCCCTCTTTTATATATAAGTGCCATTTTCTGAATCAGAAAACTTTTTGACAGGCATATTAAAAGATTTCAGTTGTATGTAGTAGCTCATGCCTGTAATCCCAACACTTTGGGAAACCAAGGCGGGGGGATTGCTTGAGTCCAGGAGTTCAAGACCGGCCTGGGCAACATAGTGAGACCCTGTCTCTACAATTTAAAAAAAAGTGAGCCGGGCATGATGGTGCATGCCTGTAGTCCCAACCACTCATGAGACTGAGGTGGGATGATCGCTTGAGCCCAGGGAGGTTGAGGCTGCAGTGAGCTGTGTCACACCACTGGATTCCAGCCTGGGTGACAGGGTGAGATGTTGTCTCAAATGAATTATTAAAAAATTGGATCACCTTATTCAGCATTCTGTTTAGCAGTTTTGGAATTTTAGTTGTTAGTAAATCTTGACCTTGAGTACACATTATTTTGATATTCTGTGTGACAAAATGGGAAGTACGCATGAAGCACATCTGCCACAAAGTATGGATTTCTAGATTTTTTTTCCCTAGAAAAAGTAGTTACAATTGTTTGAGATACAAGCTGAACTAGCTGCTTTTTTTCACAGAACATTTTTAGTTGAAAAAAACCTGACAAATTGATTATTCATATTTTAGGGGTAATTTTGGCAGAGATTTGCTCAAAAAAGAACAGGTCAGCTTGGAAAAAACTGATGACATTTGTTGCCAATGATAAAACTCAAGCTTCCAAATGAAACCTAAAATTTTGGAAGGCTTGTATACACTTCTGTGCCCCTTATAGCTTCCTCAGACTTAAAGACTTTTGTAATGAGATTGGTGGTAATATTAATTAATGGTATTTTGTTTTAGATATTGTATATCAAAACGTGTCAACATTTGGAAGATTTGCATAACTCAGTGAACCAATATTTTCCAAATGATCAATCACTGGACTGGTGTTACAAATATCACACATAGGTAAAAGTTCTATTTAAATACAAGGTACACCAATGGACTTTAGAAAAGCTCATCAATACAATTTCAGAATCCACATTGCAACTAACCTTTAAGGAACTCTACTACTTGTCATATTTTGGTGTGGTATCAAAGAGAATATCCATAATTATCAGAGAAAGCTATTAAAATACTCCTCCCTTTTCCAACTTTATATTTGAGTGGGGTCAGATTTTCTTCATAGACTTCAACCAAAACATCATATAACAACAGATAGGATACAGAAGCAGATATCAGAATCTAGTGTCTTCTATTAAGCCAGAAATAAAAAATATTTGCAGAAATATAAAACAATGTTACTCTTCTATTTTTGTTTTTTAAATAATTATTTTTAAAATAAAAACACGGCTGAGTGTGGTGGCTCACACCTTTGTAATCCCAGCACTTTGGGAGGCCGAGGCAGGTGGATCACCTGAGGCCAGGAGCTTGAGACCAGCCTGGTCAACATGGCAAAACCCCGTCTGTACTAAAAATACAAAAATTAGCCAGGTGTGGTGGCGGGCACCTGTGGTCCCAACTACTCAGGAGGCTGAGGCAGGAAAACTGCCTGAACCCGAGAGGTGGAGGATGAAGTGAGCCGAGATCACACCACTGCACTCCAGCCTGGGCAACAGAGTGAGACTCTGTCTCAAAATAAAATAAAATAAAAACATGCTATTGTGTTAACATGCAATGGGTTATTTTAAAATGAATTAAACATTTTCAACTAAATAATTAAATCAATTATTAATTAGGAGGCTGAGGCAGGAGAATCACTTGAACCCAGGAGGTGGAGGTTGCAGTGAGCCAAGATGGCGCCACTGCACTCTAACCTGGGCAAGAGAGTGAGACTCCGTCTCAAAAAAAAAAAAAAAGGTGTAAATCAAAAGAATTTCAAGGCAGAAGTGAAGACTGAGTAGAAGAAAACAATTTCAAAATCACTGATCAAGACCTTATTCTCATTTTGTAATTTTTTTTTTTGAAATGGAGTCTTGTTCTGTTGCCAGGCTGGAGTGCAGTGGTGTGACCTTGGCTCACTGCAACCTCCACCTCCTGGGTTCAAGTGATTCTCCTGCCTCAGCCTCCTGAGTAGCTGGGACTACAGGTGTGCGCTACCACACCCAGCTAATTTTTGTATTTTTAGTAGAGACGGGGTTTCACCATGTTGGCCAGGATGGTCTCAATCTCTTGAACTTGTGATCTGTCCACCTCAGCCTCCCAAAGTGCTGGGATTATAGGCGTGAGCCACTGCGCCTGGCCTCATTTTATAATTATTAGTTTATTAAAACTTTTATGTGTATGATTAGAACTTAAAATCACAATGAGTTTTGGTGTTCACTTTTTCGCACATTTGAGGTTAATCTAAGGTCGATTAGAATTTTCAATTACTTATAATTGAGAGAAAATAGTGTTCAGTGATTAATAATATCTTTGTTGTCTTTTTTTTTTTTTTGAGATGGAGTCTTGCTCTGTCACCCAGGCTGGAGTGCAATGGCACCATCTTGGCTTACTGCAACCTCCATCTCCCAGGTTCAAGCAAACCTCATGCCTCAGCCACCCGAGTGGCTGGGATTACAGGCATGTGCCACCATGCCTGGCTAATTTTTGTGTTTTTAGTAGAGACAGGGTTTCACTATGTTGGCCAGGCTGATGTTGAACTCCTGACCTCAAGTGATCCACCCACCTCAATCTCCCAAAGTGCTGGGATTACAGGTGTGAGCCACCACTCCGGCCAATAATATCTTTAAAACTAAAAATATAAACAGAAAATTGATAAGTAAAATGACTTTTACTATTGATATCAGTTTTGTTTAATCTGAAACTATAAAATAGAGATACATCTACCTATTTATGGATGGATAATATCATCATCTCACATTTGTGGAATGCTTTATAGTTTTTCAAAGTACTTTTATTCACTTTATCTTCCATATATGTTATCTCCTCTGATTCCAGCAATAACAGCCCTGTGAGGTAGCCAGGGCAAGTATGTATTTTACACATTAGCAGGAAGGGAGGCTAAGAGAGGTTTATGTAACTTGCTCAGGCTGAAACACTGAAGAAAAATTTGTGACTCTCATTTCAGTGATGTTTTCTGCATTATTATAAAATATTATGTACTCCTCACTATATTATATTGATGGTTGAAATGTCATTATAAAGCTTAATTTATATGATTCTCTTGATGAGGATGATGAGGCAAATGCTCCATCAACTCACTAGTTTACAGGGGCAAGCATTTTCCTAAATTTCACACATGATTTGATTACCTCTGTCCTAAGTGAATAATCTATCTGGGTATGAGAAACATGATTTGAAAACACTAAACCACTATATTATTCCAACAAAGAACCATCTTTCACACCTAAGTAAAAAGGAACTTCAAAAAAAGTCCTAACCAAAAAAAATCCGAATGATGCACGAAATCAAGTCAAAATTGGGTATCTTCTATCTGTTTCTTTGTTGTGGCGAAGAATGTTGCCTGGATTCCTTCCATCTAAATAAAGACTTGATTGTCAGACCTGTGGCAGAACTCTAGATCTGACTTTGGCCTTGGGGAAGCAAAGAGGACAAAACCTAAAAGCTCAACTTTCTGCATGGTATGCATGATTCAATGAGCTCTTTCTGCTTTGGAGTCTGTTGGCCCAGAGACTCGGATATGATAGGGCTTCAGTTCCTCAGGAGGGACAGAATCTGGGGTATTGCTCATGAGGTCATGTCCCCGGAAGGACTTTGGGAAGGCTATGACATCTCTGATGCTTGGAGATCCAGTGACAAGGCATATCAGTCTGTCTAACCCTGTGAGTAAAATACAAAGATAACAGATGAGAAATGTAATCTAATGTTGGAAATAACTTAGTTTTTCTATAAAAGTTGTAGAGAACTTTTAAATAAGAATTTTTAACAAACTGTAGCCAACCATTGTTCCCTACCTTTTTAGAGAACTTTTGTTTGTTTGAGAGGTTCTTTTCTATCTCATTCTGGAAAATTATTCAGGACTAATGTTCACATGCTACTTGGATTGTCACAGCGATTAGTGTTCCTAGCAAAAGCTTACTAAAGGCCCTAAAACAGATTCAACAGTGTATCTGGTGCTTGGCAGGGAACTCCATAAACACAGAAGGAAGTCCCTATTGTTGGGGCCTACAATCTAGGTGAGCTTCCTAGAATTTCTTACTCTTCCTTGCTTTGACAAAACAAGCAAAGTGAGTAACCATGGCAATCAGAAGGACACTGGCATATTCCTGTTTTCATGCAAGCTGAACATTATGGAGCAGTGCTTTCCAGACTCCAATGAGTACGTCTGTGAGGCCATGGGGATTTGAACAATATTGACTTAAGATCTGCAGTTTTAAGCTATTAATGATCTTTCAAATGTAAATTATCAGTTAAGTTATATCTTTATAACTGTTAAGATATATTTAAAAAATGTATTACTGAAATTTCAACAGAAACTTACATTCTCATGGAACTCTTGGACTCATCCTTCCACCTCTACCAACACAAACTGAGAACCCGAATTTGAGACAGTGCAATGGAATTCAGTTTAGCTTATAAAAGGAAAAGTTGTTTACCTAAGGCAATTCCTCCATGAGGGGGTGCCCCATAATCTAAAGCCTGGAGCAGATGGGAGAGCATTTTCACATCCTCCTGAAATTCAAAAGATAATTCAGCTTAAATATATTTTGAAGGTCCACTAAGTGCCACCATCTAGGCTTAGATGATAAAGGGGAAACAAAGCTGAGTTTTAAAACACCTAAACCTGACTTAACCAATAATAAAAGCTTATTGGAAAAGTGTAAAGAAAAAATTACCTTAAGTGATTTGCAGGTTAGCAAGGGAAAAAGACAAGTCATAGATGATTATAACATGTACAAAAATGCCTGGTGTTCAGTAAATGCAGCTTTTACTGTATTGACAATGCAAACAGAGTGAGACCAAATGAGGAGGTGGGGATAAAAAGCAGGAAACTCTCCTGTCACAGAGACCAAGGGAAGAGAGCATTACTAAGTGGGCAACATTGTCAAATGCTGCCAGGAGGAAGGAGAACTTAAGGGCCAAGAACAGGCCACTGGATTTGGTGATCTTGTGAGTAACTTTTGTGGGGCAGTATGTGTAGAAATGTTGAAAGTGTGTTTGGAAATGGTTCTCCAACCAGGCTACAAATCAGGATCAAGTGGGAAGCTTCAAACAGAGGCCAAAGCCTCACGTTTAGAACTTTGTTATTCAGTTGGTCTGATGTGTAGCCAAGGCACCAGTGTTTTTTTTAATGCTTTCCAAGTGACTTGATTGTAAGGTGCAGCAGTGCTGAGAACCACTATTTAGGGAAGCAACAGAGGTAATGTATTCTAGGCCAGGTGTGGTGGCTCACACCTGTAATCCCAGCACTTTGGGAGGCCGATGCAGGCAGATCACCTAAGATCGGGGGTTCAAGACTAGCCTGGCCAACATGGCAAAACGCTGTCTCTACTAAAAATACCAAAAAAAAAAAAAAAAAAAAGCTGGGCATGATGGTGTGTGCCTGTGGTCCCAGCCACTCGGGAGGCTAAGGCAGGAGAATCACTTGAACCTGGGAGGCGGAGGTTGCAGTGAACCAAGATCACGCCACTGCACTCCAGTCTGGGTGACAAAGTGAGAAAAAAAAAAAAAAAGTAATGTAATCTTATTGACTCTTGAAAAGTTTGACAATGAGAGGAATGAAAAAGATAGGCTGAAAACTGCTGACTGGAAGCTGGGCTGGGCAGGAGGATCGCTTGATCCCAGGAGTTTGAGGCTGCCCTGAGTTACGATCATGCCATTGCACTCTAGCCTGGGTGACAGAGTGAGACTCCATCTTTTTAAAAACAAACAAACACACAAAACCCAACGGGTGATTGGAGGCTTTGACTTGGCAGGAGAACAGTTAACAGATTTTGGCTGGGTGCGGTGGCTCACACTTGTAATCCCAGCACTTTGGGAGGCCAACCAAGGCGGGTGGACCTCTTGAGGTCAGGAGTTCGAGACCAGCCCGGCCAACATGGTGAACCCCTATCTCTACTAAAAATACAAAATAGCCGGGTGTGTTAGTGTGCACCTGTAATCCCAGCTACTCAGGAGGCTGAGGCAGAAGAATCGCTTGAAGGCGGAGGTTGCAGTGAGCCAAGATTGAGCCACTGCACTCCAGCCTGGGTGACAGAGCAAGACTCTGTCTCAAAAAAAAAAAAGTTAACAGATTTCACAATGCCCTTAAACTTTAAGGACACTGAAGGCTTAAAGCTAAAGGAGTCATCTCATGGTCCAAGTTCTCCTTCCATTCTACCTCACACTTGTCAGTTAATCCCACAAAACGATCTTTTAGGACCAGACTCTCTCAGACCTTTTCCTTTCTGAAACCTACCCAAGCCTTCTACAGCATCACCAACAAACTTCAAATTCTTAGGTCTGCACCTGTACAGAGTCTTCTTTTTCTTTTAAAAAATCCTATTACTCCACTATCACTAAAATATATCCCTGCCTTAAATATAGCTAAAGTAGTATCTAATAAATGATATAAAATCTTTTCAAACTTCTCTCTCTTTCTCTAACATTATCAACATTTTTAGTCACTTCAGACTGCATGGTTTTCATTTGATTTGATTTTTATTTTTTTCAAGCTGCATGGTTTTTTTAAGCAGGGTAGTGGTTAGGAGCATGGGCTTAAGAGCCACCTCACCTGGATTCAAATCCTGGCTCTGCTTACTTTTGTACTGTCACTTTGGCAAGTTAAGTAAGTTGCCTCAGTAAATCTCATCTTTAGAGTGGGCAGAATAAGGATATTTATCTGCACTATTATAATAAGGGTATTTAATATGCACTATTAATTAGTACTTAAATAGTGCTGTTTAATAGTGCTATGTGCCAGGTACTATTTAAGCATGTAATATTATTATTTACTTTTAATATTATTATTTACTTTTCCAAGTCCTACATTAAAGGTAGAGAGATAGCTGACGCTATTTTGTATCTTGTGAATGCTCCATTCATAACAAATGTTTAATAAAATAGGCTGACTTAAGTCAAATGCAGTGATTCATACCTATAATCCCAGCACTTTGGGAGGCCGAGGCAGGAGGACTGCTTGAGGGCAGGAGTTTGAGAGCAGTGTGAGCAACATAGGGAAACCTTATCTCTTCAAAAAAATTAAAAAATTTAGCCGGGCATGGTGGCATGTGCCTGTAGTCACAGCTACTTGGGAGGCTGAGGTGGGAGGATGGCTTAAGCACAGGAGATTGAGATTGCAGTGAGCTATGAATGCACCAGTAGACACCTGCCTGGGTGACAGAATGTCTCAAAAACAAAACAAGCAAACAACAACAACAACAACAACAACAACAACACAAAACTGAAAAATATTCTGGTAAAAAAATAAGCCCAGGATAGCAGATGATGTTTGTTACCTTTAGTAAGGTTGCCAGGATATAATGCTGTAGCTCTGCATTGTGAATTCGAATCGAACCACCTCCTATTTCATTGCCATTTAAAACCAAGTCATAGTGTTGGCTACGGGCCTAGAAGATTCACAGAGACTTTATGTTAGAGAAAATGTCTGGTTTTCTGTTCTACAGGTTGAAGACCCTGTAGATTCTTAAAGACAATGTATTACTACTAACTCAAACTCCACAATTTCTTCTGGGGCTTCCAGAACTGGGTCCTATCTTTCGTCAGACCTTGAAGTCTGAAGTTCTTTGCCTTTATATACACATTTCCCTTTGATCTGGAAGTAGATACGGTACCTTTTTGGGCTCAGTGTACAGGAGGTGTATGTCACTCGGGTGGGGAGCAGTAAATGGGTGGTGGGCTGATTCCAGCTCTCTGGGATTTTCCTCCTTGGGGAGGAAGAGTGGGAAATCTACCACCCAAAGAAAAGAGAACAGAGTGGGGTCACGGAGCACCACTCCTCTTGTTTCTAGAAGGTCAGCACATTCCAGTCGTAATTTTCCCAACAAAGAGCACTGCAAACAGAAGACATAAACATTGAGTTAACTTCTTGACAGAGCAGGCAGGAAATGACAGCCTGGATTCCGAAGCCAGGCCATTCTCTAGGAAAGGATTAGCCAATTAACAGACAGGATGCCCTTTGCCTCTCAGGACACAAAGATCTGAGGATGAGTTTGATTGCAACAAGGTTGAGAACAATCATCAGACTCAACCAACTGGGTGAGTACCGAATAACTCGGTGATTAAGAACACAGGGATCAGCACTTCACAGACCTGGGTCTGAATCTCAGTGTGGCTAATTACGAACTTCTCTGTACCCTTTTTCATTGTAAAATTGTGATAAAAATATCAACTCCAAAAGACTGCTATGAAGCTTAAGTGAGATAATGTACATAAGGTGCAGGACCTGACAAAGTATGTGAGTGGTAGTCATTCTGATTATTTCCTCACTTCTCTTGAAGGGTTGTGGTGAGGATTTGGTAAGTGCCTGGCACACTGTTAATGTTCAGTGAAGGCTGGCTATCACTACAGGTAATGCAGATTAGAGGTCCATTTAAGAGTACAGCCCAGTGCAGTGGCTCACGCCTGTAATCCCAGCACTTTGGGAGGCCGAGGCGGGTGGATCACAAGGTCAGGAGTTCTATATCAGCCTGACCTACATGGTGAAACCCCGCCTCTACTAAAAATACAAAAATTAGCTGGGCGTGGTGGCACACACCTGTAATCCCAGCTACTCGGGAGGCTGAGGCAGGAAAATCGCTTGAACCCGGGAGGAGGCAGAGGTTGCAGTGAGCCGAGATTGCACCACTGTACTCTAGCCTGGGCAACAGAGTGAGACCATCTCAAAAAAACAAAAAAAAAAAGAGTGCGAATTTTGGAACCCAACTTCATGAGTTAGAAATCCGGGTCCTCCACTTCCTAGCTGTGTGACTGTGAGCAAAATTTTAAGCTCTGTGCCTCACTTTTCTTATTTTTAAAATAGCAACAGTATCAGAACTTCTTTCATAGGGTTGGCATGAGGATTAAATGAGTTAATGTATACAAAGTGCTTAGAACAGGGCTTGGCAAATACTAAGTGCTTAATAAGTGCTACCTATGGTGGGCAGGACTTCCCTGAGAAAGGACAGCTGGTTAGAACAGTGACATATGCCTACAGACATGATAGGGTATTATTTTGCAGCCCATTCTATCTTATTATGTCTACATAAGGGACCTTCATTGTGACATTTTCAGAATGTTAATGTTATTCCTCGAAAGTCTGGTTTCTAGCTCTCTTTCAAGGAGGGTCTTGTAGGAATCAGACCTATAACTTCCTGAGAATGAAACACTAGCAAGTTTATTTCATACCAAGAGAACGTTTAATAGCCAAATTAGTTTGGAACAAAATCTCATGTTCTTTTTTAAGAAATGCATTCATAATAAAATTTGGAAATAAATCGCTTTCTTCATTTTACTATTGTAGGGGAAGGGGAGACGGGGGATTACATTTAGCTTTGAAGCTGAACTCTGAAACTTTTTCTGTGGAAGAAACAATGATAAATGAAAATATAGATTAGAAGAAAGAACTTGAAGTACTAGTTAGACACACTATCATTTTGAAAACACTATATACTAAAGTGAAAAAATAAATTTATATCATGCTTGATCTTTACAGTACATTTTTAGTATTCATGTTTGACTTTGTACTATTCTATATTTTACAAAGATCCCTAAAGCTAATTCAGTCTTCCATATCCCCTGAAGAATCATGATTCAGCCAGTGCATGATGGCATTCACCACCTACAGCTGCTGTTCTTGAGGAAAAAGGGTCCCACTTTGACCAAGTTGGTCCAGGGGTGTCTGCCAGCCCACCAGCTCTCCAGTGGTCTGATCCGTCCCTCCACAATTTAGGAATGCATTATGTATAAAAATTTGAGACTCCTAATTTTCTTCATTTGTGAAATCTTGACACTGAAAATATTTTTTCATGGTTATATGACTGATTTCACTACCCCTTAATCTAAGTGGCTTTTCTAATTAGGGTCAGGTCTAATCTATTTAAGTAATGCCAATGGAGGCTGGTAGCTGTGAAAAAAACCCTTAGTTTTTTTTTTTTGAGATGGAGTCTGGCTCTGTCGGCCAGGCTGGAGTGCAGTGGCACGATCTCGGCTCACTGCAACCTCCGCCTCCCAGGTTGAAGTGATTGTCCTGCCTCAGCCTCCCGAGTAACTGGGACTACAAAATACAAAAATTAGCCCGCCACCACGCCCGGCTAATTTTGTATTTTTAGTAGAGATGACGTTTCACCGCATTGAACAGGCTAGTCTCTAACTCCTGACCTCAGGCAATCCGCCCACCTCAGCCTCCCTAAGTGCTGGGATTACAGGCATGAGCTACCATGCCCAGCCAACCCTTAGTTTTTATACAGTGCATTATAAAGTACTATAAGATTTATGCAGGCTGGGCACGGCCTGTAATCCTAGCACTTTGGGAGGCTGCGGCGGATGGACTGCCTAAGCTGAGGAGTTTGAGACCAGTCTGGGCAACACAGTAAAACCCCATCTCTACTAAAATAGAAAAAATTAGTCGGGTGTGGCAGCGTGTCCCTGTAATCCCAGCTACTCAGGAGGCTGAGGCAGGAGAATCTCTAGAACCCGGGAGGCAGAGGTTGCAGTGAGCCAAGATCGCACCACAGCACTCCAACCTAGGCAACAGAGCAAAACTCTGTCTCTTAATAAAAAAAAAAAAAAAAAAAAAGATTTATGCAGAGCAGCTCCATTTTATGAATTAACAGTCTATAGTTCAAACATGTACTATATACATAGGAGAGTAAGGCATTGTTCAGCATCAACAGCACTGATGCTTGGAAGTAATTTTTCTTACTGCTTTATTGTGCTCTCCAGCAGTTAGTAGGACCACATCTTCCTCTTGGGTCTCCATTAGTCTGATTAATTCCAGTCTTTGTGATTCCATTATGAAGTTAGCAACTGGAGAATTCCAGTTTCTATTGGCGTTAAGGAATACAGGTAAGATTTCCTGTGTAAAAGAAAAAGACTTATTCACTTTTTTTTAAAACAGTGGGATTAATTTATCTTCTTATAGTACAAAGATTTCCGGTTCCCAATAGAAGAGAATTTAAAAGAGATTATCTCTATTATCTCCATGAACCCATTCAAAATGATACTAAGGGAATTTTATGAAGTAGGCTTGGCACTACTTTATAAATGTAAATATTTATAACATTTAAAGTGGCTCATGCTTGTAATCCCAGCATTTTGGGAGGCTGAGGTGGGTGGATCACTTCAGGAGTTCAACACCAGCTTGGCCAACATGGTGAAACCCCCTCTCTACTAAAAATACAAAAATTAGCTGTGCCAGTTCTGTGCACCTGTAATCCTAGCTACTCAGGAGGCTGAGGCATGAGAATCATTGGAGCCTGGAAGGTAGAGGCTGCGGTGAGCTGAGACTGGGCCATTGCACTCCAGCCTGGGTGACAGAGTGAGACTCAAAAAAAAAGTCATTTCAACATAATGAAAAAAAGGGGGAAGGGATGAAGAACGGAGAATAATATCAGCAGATGAGAGATTTCTGCGAACTTCTGGCAGATTGCAAGTGAACTGAGTAGGAATGATTAAAGAAGCAAGGTGCAGGAAGGTCTGGCATAAAGAATAATGGAGGCGGCCTCAGCCCAAGAAGGAACTGATTTTACCCTGCAGAATTCTGGAGAGGCTCAGGACTCTTAAGCCTTGAATGCCTAGAGCAGCCTTGCTGCTCATGCTAAACTAAACCTAACCATTTACAAAGCCTCTCTCTTGCGCTTCCAACCAGATTTTTTTTTTTTTTTTTGAGATGGAGTCTTGCTCTGTCACCCATGCTGGAGTGCAGTGGCCTGATCTTGGCTCACTGCAGTCTGCCTCTCGGGTTCAAGCAATTCTCCTGCCTCAGCCTCCCTAGTCGCTGGGATTACAGATGTGTGCCACCATGCCTGGCTAATTTTTGTATTTTTAGTAGAGACGGGGTTTCACTATGTTGGCCAGGCTGGTCTCAAACTCCTGACTTCAAACGATCTGCCCGCCTTGGTCTCCCAAAGTGCTGGGATTACAGGCGTGAGTCACTGCACCCGGCTCCAACCAGCTTTTAAAATGTCCCATTCTTGAATATGTACAGATAACCAACAATCACTGCACATTGAAGAAACTCTGCAGCATTAAAAAAAAAAAAAAAAAAAAAAAGACCAAGATAAACCCAAAAAATTAGCCCCAGAGAAAACATAAGTTACGGACCAAAAGAGAACTTGAATCCTCAAAGGTACTCAAAAATATATTTTATGAATAAAACCAGAATAAGATGCAGTGAAAAAAGCTATTGGGAAATTAAAAAAAAAAATCAACAGAAGAGTTGAAGAAATCCCCAGGAAAATAGAACAAGACAAAGAAAATGGTGAAAAATGACATGCAAAAGAAAAGAGACAGGTTAAATTGGTTTGACATACAACTAGTAGAAATTCCAAAGGGAGACTAGAAAAAATGATGAGGTCAAAATAATTAGATAATAAAAGAATTTTCTACACATAAAAAGACATAAACCTTCATATTGAAAGGGCTCTGCAAGTGTGTAACACATTAAATGAAAAATGATCAAAAGGCAAACAAACTCTGAAATTTCAGAACATAAAGAATCGGAAGGCAAAAAGCTTCCAATGAGAAAAAACCAGGTCTGCTATAATGGAATAAATTCACACAAGCATCAAAGCATCAGACTTCTCATCAGTAACAACAGATGGGAGAAGAAAGTAAAGCAATGCCTTAAATGTTCTAAAGCTGTGCTGTTATGCTGTCTAGCGATGCACTGTGGCTATTTACATTTAAATTAATTAAAATGAAATAAAGTAAAAAGTTCAGCCCTTTAGTTGTCACTATCCTATTTCAAGTGTTCACTAGCTACATTGGCTAGCAACAACTATACTGAACAATGCAGACATAAAACGTTTCCATCATTACAGAAAGTTTTATTGGACAGCACTCTTCTAAGATGATATGGCTGTCAATTCAAAATTTTGTACTAAGCCAAATTATTATTAATCAAGTGTGAGGTTTTAAACATAAAGACATTTTGTAAGACATAAGTAAGTTGATCTCTCACATGCTTTCTTAGGAAGTTACTTGATTACATACTCCAACACAAAAAAGAAAGACGAAAACCTGGGATCCAGAATGGGTGGCTTCAACTCAGAAAAAAATGAAGAAAAGGGCCGGGCGCGGTGGCTCACGCCTGTAATTCCAGCACTTTGGGAGGCCGAGGCGGGCGGATCACGAGGTCAGGAGATCAAGACCATCCTGGCTAACACAGCGAAACCTCGTCTCTACTGAAAATACAAAAAAATTAGCCGGGTGTGGTTGTGGGAGCCTGTAGTCCCAGCTACTCGGGAGGCTGAGGCCTTCGGCGTGAACCTGGCAGGCCGAGATCGCACCACCGCACTCCAGCCTGGGCGACGGAGCGAGACTCCGTCTCAAAAACAAAACAAAACAAAATGAAAAAAACAAAACAAACAAAACGTTCAGAAAGAGCTGTGCAGAAGGTACAGAGTAACTAGGTGAGGTCTGTATATGTGAGCCTCATCTCTCATCACAGGAAGTTAACAAGGTTTAAATGAATTAAGTAAAAAGAAAAAAAGGTATGTAGGGATATTTCCAAAAACAGAGATACTCTGGCAGAATACTAGGATGGATGGGGCAGGCTAGAGCAAATGATTATTGCATTTCATTATTAATGCTTCTTTATTTTTTGAACCATGTGTATGCCATATGTTGTTAAAAACACATAAGATCTTCTAAAAGCAATTAGAAGCCAAATCAAGTTAAAACATTCATAAAAAATAGTAGTAGTAGTAGTACCCATTTCTTATATAAAAATTCAGGAAATTGGGAAAGAAAAAGAAAACAGGAGAAGAAAGAGAAGAATGAAAGAAGAAAATGTAGTAATAGTCCCATCAACTGAAGGCTTATTTCCTGGTCCTATGGTTCTTAGATGCAGATTTTATATACTAATAAAATAAAAATAACCAAAATTGGAAGATAAAGGGTTGCCAATTTTTAATTTTATAAAGAAAAGGCATATTTCATCCCCCCGCCACCCCCACTGCCAACAGAGAAAAAAAGGATAGTTCTTTAAATTTGTTTAACTTTAAGAAAAGCTTGTTATATTGCCCTGACTTTTCTGATCTTGTCTCAACCCATTTTTGAAACCACTATCCTAATATTTTTCTCTTATATAAAAATCTACTTATTGTTCGTTGTGCTTGAGGTATGAGGAAATGGTGGTAGTAGAGGTAGGTAGTCCATTTTCAATATACAAATATAGTGTTTTTACATGGTTATAATCAGTATAAATATAATCCTATATCCTCCTTTTCTTACATATCATTATAAGAGCATTTTTCTTCTATTAAGTCTTAGAAAACAAGATTTTAAAAAGGAACTTTAATATTAATTCCTTTGATTATATCATAATTTAATTACTCCCATATGGTTTCATTTTATTCCTGTTATCATACCTAAGATTCTTTCCTTTTTTTTTGAGACAGGGTCTCACTGTGTCACCCAGGCTGGAGTGCAGTGGCGTGAACACAGCTCACTGCAGCCTCGATCTCCTGGGCTCAAGTGATCCTCCCACCTCAGCCTCTCAAGTAGTTGGGATGACAGGTGTGTGCCACCATGCCCAGCTAATTTTTTTTCTGTTTTTTGTAGAGACGAGGTCTCACTATGTTGCCCAGGCTCATCTCAAACTTCTGGGCTCCAGTGATACTCCTACCTTGGGCTCCCAAAGTGCTGGGATTACAGGTATGCACTTCCGTGCCTGGCTGGATCTTTTATTTTTTTTTAGAGACAGGGTCTCACTCTGTCACCCAGGCTAGAATGCAGTGGCATGATCATAGCTCACTGCAGCCTTGAACTCCTGGGCTTGTGATTCTCCTGCCTCAGTCTCCCAAGTAGTGGGACTACAGACATGTGCCACTATGCCTAGCTAATATTTATTTATCTAGAGACTGAGTCTTGCTCTGTGGCCAGGCTGTAGTGCAGTGCGTGATCTCAGCTCACTGCAACCTCCACCTCCTGTGTTCAAGTGATTCTCCTGCATCAGCCACTCAAAGTAGCTGGGATTACAAGTGAGCACCACCACACCTGGCTAATTTTTTGCATTTTTTTTTTTTGAGATGGAGTCTTGCTCTGTCGCCCAGGCTGGAGTGCAGTGGCACAATCTCGGCTCACTGCAGGCTCTGCCTCCTGGGTTCACGCCATTCTCCTGCCTCAGCCTCCGGAGTAGCTGGGACTACAGGCCCCCACCACCACGCCCGGCTAATTTTTTTGTATTTTTAGTAGAGACGGGGTTTCACCGTGTTAGCCAGGATGGTCTCAATCTCCTGACCTCGTGATCCGCCTGTCTCGCCCTCCCAAAGTGCTGGGATTACAGGCGTGATCCACCACGCCCGGCCAATTTTTTTAATTTTTAGTAGAGATGGGGTTTCGCCATATTGGCCAGATTGGTCTCAAACTCCTGACCTCAAGTGATCCGCCTGCCTTGGCTTCCTAAAGTGCTGGGATTACAGGTGTGAGCCACCGCGCCCAGTCCAATTTTTTTTTCGAGATGGAATCTTGCTCTGATGCCTAGGCTACAGTGGCTCGATCTCAGCTCACTGTAGCCTCGACCTCCAGGCTCAGGTGATTCTCCCACCTCAGCCTCCTAAGTAGCTGGGACTAGGGGTGCAACTGGGCAGCATAGTGGCCTGAGCCTGCAGTCCTAGCTACTTGAGAGAAAGAGGCAGGAGCATTGCTTGAGCCTAAGAAATCAAGGCAGCAGTGAGCTATTATGGCACCACTGCACTCTAGCCTGGGCGACAGAATAAGACTGTATCTTCAAAATAAATATATAAATAAAATAAAAAGTAAATAAAAGCAGAAGAATGATCTGAAATAACAAGATGCTCAAAACTAATGATAATGATAGTTAATAATAGTTAAAAATATTGAATCTCTATAAGGAAAAAAACTGCTCTAATTAACTCCTTACCTGATTAAAATGGTCAGCTGCAAATTTTCTAATGGATTCAATGTCTTTCCTTTTTAAGTATTTCTGATGAAAGAAAAATCAAAGTAAACTTGTCAGTATGACACTTAGCTTCATAAACATGGTTATGCAATCAAATGACAAATATATTTTGTGTCTTTCTATTACAATAGTAAGATTTAATAAAAATTCAATGTCTGGGCTGGGCACGGTGGCTCATGGCTGTAATCCCAGGACTTTGGGAGGCTGAGGCGGGTGGATTGCTTGAAAGTTGGGAGTTCGAAACCAGCCTGACCAACATGGTGAAACCCCGTCTCTACTAAAAATACAATAATTAGTCAGGTGTGGTGGCAGGTGCCTGTAATCCCAGCTACTCGGGAGGTTGAGGCAGGACAATCACATGAAACCAGGAGGCAGATGCTGCAGTGAGCCGAGATTGTGCCACTATACTCCAGCCTGGGTAACAAAGTGAGATTCTGTCTCAAAAAAAAAAAAAAAAAATCCAGTTTCTGCTACCAAATGACACATTTTTAAAGCTTGTTACAGTGGCTATTTTTTCCAGTTACGCAGCTTTTTTTTTTTTTTTTTGTGATGGAGTCTAGCTCTGTCACCCAGGCTG
Source organism: Hylobates moloch (assembly GCF_009828535.3). NCBI lineage: Eukaryota > Metazoa > Chordata > Mammalia > Primates > Hylobatidae > Hylobates > Hylobates moloch. Next base: position 59,979,119 of record NW_026652283.1, read on the forward strand.
GAGTATAGTGGCGTGATCTCGGCTCACTGAAACCTCCACCTCCCAGGTTCAAGTGATTCTCCTGCTTCAGCCTCCCAAGTAGCTGGGATTATAGGTGCCCGCCACCACACCCTGCTAATTTTTGTATTTTTAGTAGAGATGGGGTTTCACCATGTTGGCCAGGCTGGTCTTGAACTCCTGACCTCACGTGATCTGCCCGCCTCGGCCTCCCCAAGTGCTGGGATTACAGGTGTGAGCCACCACGCTGGGCATGCAGCTCTTATTGGAAATAGCTGTGAATGTATTCCACAGAAGACCCTCTATATCTAATATGCAGGATAAATGTTCAACATGAATGTCTACAACTGAATTGTGAAAGAAAACTTTCAGATCAATAAAAGGATTCAGAATTTGATTATTTGAGGTTTCTTAAAATTCTTTCTTTTTTGAAATTATCTCAATGTCTTTCAAGTGAGACATTATGGTTATCATGTTATATAACTTTGAAATGATCCAAACACTTACACAGTTTGATGTTTTGGGGTGTATTCCTCCTCCTTTCGAGAGCATGATGTTTTATCAGATCCCCTATGTGAGAACTTCGAGTGAACTCCCTCTTCCCCCCAGGAATGTTACCTCAAACCTTATCATAACCCCCATCTGTGAATTACTGACCTCAACTACTGGACTTCAAAAATACATATAAACTTAAGAGTTCCACAGACACTTTGATAGCACATGCTGTTACTGGCTATACTCTGTCAACTGCTTCTCCTACAGCCAAGAGATGGGTGATACTCTGTTAGTCTTGGAGCTAATCTCTGAAGCCTTGCCCACCCACACTGGCACTGCCCTCTAGCATCGAGGGACCTTAGGTGCAGTCTATACTGTGGTGGTCAAACCAGCTTCTCCCAAGAACAGCTCATATAAGGGTACACCTCAAACTTTAATTAGACTTTACTTTCCCCAGAGGACTACTTCCATCCTAATAGAGCAAGTGGACTTTAATAATTTTGGAACTCACACGCTATGTGATTAATGCACCTCAGCTACTGAGTGTTTTCCCTGTGAGGATTGTTCATGTTATTCTCTCTCTTTTTTTTTTTTTTTTTTTTTTGAGATGGAGTCTCACTCTGTTGCCCAGGCTGGAGTGCAATGGTGCGATCTCGGATCACTGCAACCTCCGCCTCCCGGGTTCAAGTGATTCTCCTGCCTCAGCCTCCCAAGTAGCTGGGACTACAGGTGTGCGCAACCACACCTGGCTAATTTTTTATATTTTTAGTACAGACGTGGTTTCACCATATTGGCCAGGCTGGTCTCGAACTCCTGACCTCGTGATCTGCCCGCCTCGGCCTCCCAAAGTGCTAGGATTACAGGCATTAGCCACTGTGCTTGGCCCTTATTCTCTCTCTCTTTTAAGCATTGTGAACCTAAGAAAAAATTTCCTTTGTATGGCAATAAACCATGTGATTTGTGAAATCATACTTTAACCATCTTATTTCTACCATATGCCATGCATCATTAACTATATTAATGTGGCATTTAACTAGGTAAGGGAGGTATAAAAAGATGAAAACATGATCCACACTCCTGCAGTTCTTATACCTACTTGAGAAAGAACAAACTTGAAATGGTGTAAATAATGATAGGCAAAATATCATACTGAGCTTACTTGAACATATTTCTTATGACTGGACTAGAGTATGGACAATAAATTGCATTTTTTTTTTTTTTAAGATGGAGTGTTGCTCTGTTGCTCAGGCTGGAGTGCAGTGGTGTGATCTCGTGCTCACTGCAACCTCTGCCTACTGGGCTCAAGTGATTCTCCTGCCTCAGCCTCCCAGGTAGCTGAGATTACAGGCACCCACCACAAGCTAATTTTTAAATTTTTAGTAGATAGGGTTTCGCCATGTTGGCCAGGCTGGTCTCAAACTCCTGACCTCAAGTAATCCACCTGCCTTGGCCTCCCGAAGTGCTGAGATTACAGGTGTGGGCCACCATGCCCCGCATGACAATAAATTACTTTTTACTGAATATATGAAGTAAATAAAAAGTAATGAGAGGCCAGGCATGGTGGCTCACACCTGTAATCCCAGCATTTCGGGAGGCCGAGGTGGGTGGATCACCTGAGGTCAGGAGTTCGAGACTATCCTGGCTAATACAGTGAAACTCCATCTCTATTAAAAATACAAAAAAAACTTAGCCGGGCATGGTGGCACACACCTGGAGTCCCAGCTACTCAGGAGGCTAAGGCAGGAAAATCGCTCGAACCCGGGAGGCGGAGGTTGCAGTAAGCCAAGATTGGGCCGCTGCACTCCAGCCTGGGCAACAGAGCAAGACTCACTCTCAAAAAAAAAAAAAAAAAAAGAAAGTAATGAGACTGAGCTCCTGAGTTCTTACTCCATTCTGAATATACTGCTTACGTATCCAAATGAGTATAGACTTTCAAAATCATCATCGTATTTAAAATATAACTGGAATGCTTCTTATGAAATTATTTTTAAAGCAGATGTACTACCTACAGAAAAGAGACGTGTACCATTGCTTTAGAGTCAGTGCTTGCTCAGCCCAACCATTCTTTCTCTCTCTTCTACTCCCACTTCTTTCCCTTCCTTTTCGCTTATTTAGCTCCATCTCCTTTTATTTCCCTGTTATTAATGCAACTGAGATGAGAACTCTCAGAAGATAAAGAATCAACATGCAATGGCCATGCTGGCACTGATACAGGGCTAAGAGACAGACAGACAACCGAGGCTGCAGACAGAATACTACGTATTATTTTATGCTCACATATTATCCACAATGAAGTACAGGAGTACTTCATAGCATCGTTTATTTATTTATTTATTTTTGAGACAGGGTCTTGCTCTGTTATCCAGGTTAGAATGCAGTGGCACAATCATGGCTTACTGCAGCCTTGAACACTTTGCTTCAAGTGATCCTCTGACCTCAACCTCCCGAATAGCTGGGACTACAGGTGTGAGCCACCACGCCAGGTAAATTTTTGTAGAGACGAGGTCTGTGTTCCTCAGGCTGGTCTCGAACTCCTGAGCTTAAGCAATTCTCCTGCCTTGACCTCCCACAGTGTTGGCATTATAGGCATGAGCTACCATGCCTGGCTGATAGCATTGTTTAAAGGGGGGAAAAAAAAAGAAAAAAGAAAAACACCCTGGATCTGGAATGTAAACTCACATTCATAAGATTTTATTGTTCTCTACTTACGGTTTTAGAAATACTTTTAGACTCCGTATAAAAATACCTATTTTGTTTTTTTCAAACACAGTTTTGCTCTTATTGCCCAGGCTGGAATGGTATGATCTCAGCTCACTGCAACCTCCGCCTCCCAGGTTCAAGCGATTCTCCTGCCCCAGCCTCCCGAGTAGCTGGGACTACAGGCACATGCCACCACGCCTGACTAATTTTTTGTATTTTTTAGTAGAGATGGGGTTTCACCATGTTGGCCAGGCTGGTCTTGAACTCCTGACCTCAAGTGATCCACACACCTCGGCCTCCCAAAGTGCTAGGATTACAGGTGTGAGCCACCACACCCAGCAAAAATCCCTATTTTTATTTAAAAAGAATTGTTCTTTCTGAAGTTTAAATATGACAGTATTGAACAAAGCTACCTCCAAAGCATACATTCTAGAGAAACATAAAACTGTACTTCACTTACTGCTCCTTCAGGGATACATATGGCTTTCACAGTTCCATGGGGCTTACTAAGTGCATCTTGAAGAAATCCAATCTCTGTGTTTCTAAACATATCACTGATATCTATAATCTGGAAAATGGGTAACAAAAAGAGATAACTAAATATGAAGTAATTTTTATCTGAAAACATTTTACAAACATTTTAAAGAATAGATCTTGATAATTTAACATTTATAGAATACATTCAAAGAGTGTTTACCATGGGTTAAGCAATATGACCAGTGTTTTGCATATACTCATTCATTTCATATGAGGTTAGCACTCTTTATTATCCCTATTTCATAGATGAAACCAAGACACAGAAATAAGGAACTTGCCCAAGATGGCATAGCTAGTAAGTGGCAGAGTCAGAATTTAACCCAAGCAGTCTGACTTAAGAACCAGATTAAGATTCCAGGCTTGGGGCAGAGGCTCACACCTATAATCTCAGAACTTTGGGAGGCTGAGGTGGGTAGATCACCTGAGGTCAGGAGGTCAGCCTGGCCAACATGGCAAAACCCCATCTCTACTAAAAATACAAAAATTAGCCGGTGTGGTGGTATGCGCCTGTAGTCCCAGCTACTCGGGAGGCTGGGGCAGGAGAATCGCTTGAACCCAGGAGGCCGAAGTTGCAGTGAGCCAAAATCTTACCACTGCACTCCAGCCTGGGCAACAGGGTGAGACTCCGTCTCAAAAAAATACAAAAAAAGAACCACTATTCCATATTACAAACAAAGAAACAAGAAGTAGTTGAGTTGGCAGCTATAAGTTGGTAGTTATGACTTTTTGTGTATTGTATTTTTTTCATTCTAAGAATTGAGCACTGACTATTCAGACCAGGCAGGACTCAATTTCTAAAGAATGTGCACTGAGAACTGAGATATAGAAATGTCACCAGCATTACAGGGATCAAGGGATATTGCTCTTTAAGAGCAAACAAGTAGAGGCCTGGTAATGAAACTGTTCTATATAAATTCTACCCCTGCCTTAAATACTTACAGATATTAATAATTTGAATAAACATTGTCATATGTTTGAACTTTTTATGGACCAAGGAAACTTAGTAACTCCTTGGCTTTAAAAAAAACTGAAAAGGAAAGAATAGTTATTTTTTCTTTCAAGTTACCATTCATATCCATATAATCAATAACTTGCAAGTAATAAAAACTTTATGGCAAGAATCTTGCTCTTGGAAATGGATCTTGGAACATGATACATAGAAAGCACTGTATTGCTAACATGCTATTATTCTCTCTTGCCCTAGCTCTGTAACAATGAAGGTAACAAGGTAACAACAAAAATATCATCTAACAGTGTGTAATACTTGTCAATTTCAAAGTGGTTTAAAAAGACTGCAGGATTATTTGGGGACAGAGTCCTAGAAAAGTGAAGATAAGTACCTTCATTCCAAAGCGAGTGTCAGGTTTATCAGTTCCATAGGTGGCCAGCACCTCAGCAAAAGTCATAGTAGGAAAAGGAATAACCACAGGATCTTTGTCATTGGGCCAGGCATACTGGAGCAAACCCTCAATTAAACTCTGGATCCCAGTCTGGTCTACAAAAGACATCTCTATGTCAATCTGAAACCAAAGTAACATACGGAAACTAATTTAGCCACAATATATACACGTTTATATATTTTTCTGCTTTCAAGTTACTACAGAATTTTGCACATAAATAATACATGCAGAGGGTATAAATATCATTGTACATCTCTTTTATGTCAGACACTGTGCTAATGGCCTTACATACATTAACTTGCTTAGTTCCCACAACTATTTCATGGCTGAAGGCTCAGAGAACTAAGTTACTTATTTGCGTATGTGCAATTAGTAAGCAGCGAAGCTACATCTGATCCCACGTCTGTCCAACTCCAAAGCTCATAATTTTTTCACTTCAACACATGATTAAAATGCTATTGGCCAGGCGCAGTGGCTCACGCCTGTAAATCCAGCACTTTGGGAGGCCAAGGTGGGTGGATCACGAGGTCAGGAGATCCAGACCATCGTGGCCAACATGGTCAAGCCCCGTCTCTAATACAAACACAAAAAATTAGCTGGGCATGATGGCACGCATCTGTAGTCCCAGCTACTTGGGAGGCTGAGGCAGTTGAATTGCTTGAACCTGAGTGGCAGAGGCTGCAGTGAGCCGAGACCACGCCATTGCACTCCAGCCTGGGAGACAGAGTGAGACTCTGTCTCAAAAAATAGAATAAAATAAAATAAATAAAATAAAATAAAATAAAATAAAATAAAATAAAATAAAATAAAATAAAATATAAAATAAAATAAAATAAAATAAAATAAAATAAAATAAAATAAAATGCTATCATACAGAAAGCAAATTGTAATAGCTTTGGTAAGTCCACATATTAGATTAAAATATCAATATATAAAATTATTCGTTCTTAATATATAAGAGATTTGTTTTAAAGACTTTATCATGAACATTAGAACACTTTAGGAATTTCTGGCATTCCTTAGTTGCTGACCACATTCTTTATGAAAAGGACACATGCTCATTTTGGCAGCACATATACTAAAATTTGAATGACAGTGTGGCCCCTGTGCTATCCAAGGAAAGAAAAAAATTTAAAAAAGGACACATGAAATGAATAAAAAAATGAATAATTAGTTTCTCAACTGCAGGTGAGTTTAATTAAATATCTGATGGATAAAATGTAATGAGAAGTAAAGTATTAATACTGCACTGGTTTTGAAAATACTATTTTCAAAATAGTAAGCCTGAATTTTAAGAAACAACTGAATATAACTTTGTACCTGAGTAAACTCAGGCTGTCTGTCTGGTCTTGAACCTTCATCTCGATAACAACGGGCAACCTGAAAATATCTACAATTGAGAAACAGCATTAATTGAGTTACGATTCTAGGAAGGCATACACACTTTTCCCCAAAAGTTTAAAGCAATGCAAGCTATAAAACAATGATACTGAAAAAACGTAAGAAGGGCCGGGCATGGTGGCTCATGCCTGTAATCCCAGAACTTTGGGAGGCCAAGGCGGGCAGATTATGAGGTCAGGTGTTCAAGACCAGCCTGGCCAACATGGTGAAACCCTGTCTCTACTAAAAATACAAAAATTAGCTGGGCGCAGGTGGCGTGTGCCTGTAATCCCAGTTACTCGGGAGGCAAAGGCAGGAAAATCACTTCAACCAGGGAGGCGGAGGTTGCAGTGAGCCGAGATCGTGCCATTGTACTCCAGCTTGGGTGACAGAGCAAGACTCTGTCTCAAAAAAAAAACAAGTAAGAAATACTTTTATTTTTTATGACGCTTTAATCGAATTAGATATACAGCTGACCTATGAGAAGTTAACTATTCTATATATTGTTTTCAAAATAAACACTGGCACCTCTGGATATTCATGTAATAGACTAGCATGCAAATCAGTCCATGCCAGCTCTTTTTATTAAAATTTTTTTTTAGTCCATGCTTCTTCATATATACTCTTTTGCTTTGGCCAAAGTGAAATACTTACTGTGCCATGGATACACTTGAGACTTTCTGTGCTATGCCATTCCAACTCTCATCTTCACCTGCTGGAATGTAGCTCTGTCCTCAAAGATCTAGCTCACAAAGTTTTCTGTATTTCCTCAAACAGTATAATTTTAAAGCTCTTAACACCTAACTTGCAAATCTCAATACATTTACATTTGGTTTATATCACAGTTGGTTTTATTCATTATCCTATTCTGGCTTACTAGCCTTAACACCTTGAGAGTAGAACCTATTCTTTTTTTTTTTAAATCCCCTCTCACATCTACTACCATAGAGCTTTGTACATAGTGGCCACCCAATAAACCTTTAATAAAGGATGACTACAAATTATGAGGGCATTTTATAAGTATTCTCCAAATTCTCATAAATTTTCTATCCTTCTCTTGAGAACAGAGAGGATTTTGTGTTTCCTTTTTTCCCTTTGTTTTTCTCTTTTCCTTTTCTGACAACTGCTAGCATAAAAAAAGCTCACCTGTCTAAACCGCCAACCATCAGAAGTTGCTTAAACTGTTGAGGACTCTGAGGGAGAGAATAAAACTTTCCAGGTTCCCTGGATGGTACTAAAAACTCTTTGGCACCCTTTCAAAGAGAGAGAGAGAGAGAGAGAGAAGACAGATTATTAAAACACAAAAACAAACCCAAAGTATAACTGATTAGTAGAAGTTGTTACTTCAGTTTATCAATGAATGACTAAAGAACAAAGTTCCTACAATGACAGAGATAATTTCCTGCTTATCTTTGAGTCCCTAAAAAGACTTGCACATAGTAGGCTTTAAACACCATTGTAGGCCGGGCGTGGTGGCTCACGCTTGTAATCCCAGCACTTTGGGAGGCCGAGGCGGGTGGATCACGAGGTCAGGAGATCGAGACCACGGTGAAACCCCGTCTCTACTAAAAATACAAAAAATTAGCCGGGCATGGTGGCGGGCGCCTGTAGTCCCAGCTACTCGGAGAGGCTGAGGCAGGAGAATGGCGTGAACCCAGGAGGCGGAGCTTGCAGTGAGCCGAGATCGCACCACTGCACTCCAGCCTGGGTGACAGAACGAGACTCCGTCTCAAAAAAAAAAAAAAAAAAAAAAACACCATTGTATACGGTAGGTGTTAAGTTTATGCTTGCGGAATTGAATTTCCAATTGTTACTAGATGAATGAATTTTGTGTATCATTTCCTATCCAAGTAATTCTTAATTGCATTTCCAAATTAAACTGTAGTTTTATAATTCCATAGACTGTATAAATCGAGTAAATATTAATGTTTAGAAATGTCATTTTTTTTTTATTTTGAGACAGAATCTTGCTCTTGTCACCCAGGCTGGAGTGCGATGGCACAATCTCGGCTCACTGCAACCTCCTCCTCCCGGGTTGAAGTGATTCTCCTGCCTCAGCCTCCCGAGTAGCTGGCATTACAGGCACCTGCCACTACCATGCCCTGCTAATTTTTGTATTTTTAGTAGAGATGGGGTTTTGCCATGTTGGCCAGGCTGGTCTTGAACTCCTGACCTCGTGATCTGCTTGCCTTGGACTTCCTCCCAAAGTGCTGGGATTATAGGTGAGAGCCACTGCGCCTGGCCAAAAAATGTCAAATTTTAATATATAACAGATTTGTTCTTTAAAATAATTTTTTTTTTCTTTAGGGTCTTTAAGACAAGAGATATGGTCTTGTTGCCCAAGCTGGTCTTGAACTCCTGGGATCAAGTCATCTTCCTTGCTTCAGCCTCCCAAAGTACTAAGACTACATGTGTGAGCCACCGTGCCCGGCCAAGAGATTTGTTCTTAAAGAAGCAATTCATTGGCTGGGCGCGGTGGCTCACGCCTGTAATCCCAGCACTTTGGAAGGCCGAGGCAGGTGGATCACCTGAGGTTAGGATTTCAAGACCAGCCAGGCCAACATGGCGGAACCCTGTCTCTACTAAAAAAATACAAAAATTAGCCAGGTGTGGTGGCGCACGCCTGTAGTCCCAGCTACTTGGGAGGCTGAGGCAGGAGAATCGCTTGAATCCAGTAGGCGGATTCAGGTGACAGAACGAGACTGTCTAAAAAAACAAAAACAAAAACAAAAAATACCAATTTATTAATGATTACATCTATAAAACTCAAATGAGACTGGGCAAGGTGGCTCACACCTGTAATCTCAGCACTTTGGGAGGCCGAGGCGGGCGGATCATTTCAGGTCAGGTGTTCGAGACCAGCCTGGCCAACATGGTGAAACTCCGTCTCTACTAAAGTAAATACAAAAGTTAGCCGGGCATGGTGGTGCATGCCTGTAATCCCAGCTACTCAGGAGGCTGAGCCATGAGAATCTCTTGGATCCAGTAGGCAGAGGTTGCAGTGAGCTGAGATCATGCCACTCCACTCCAGCCTGGGTGATGGAGTGAGACTGTCTCAAAAAAAAAAAAAAAAAAAAAAAACCCAAAACAAACCAAAAAAAAAACAAACAAAAAATCTCAAAGGAAAGAAAATTTATGTGGAATAAAATGATTCTGACTCAAAATACCCAAATAATTTTCTCAATTCTTCAGAAAAACCTAGTTAATATGACCATCCTGAGGCAGTAAATAAATAAAATAAAAAATAAAGTAAATAAAATAAACCAAGTGAATATAAAAGCAAAGCAGTCTAGCTTTATAACTAATAGGACATTATTAATAGACTGATTGAAGGAATATACATACCCCTGGGGTCCTCTTAAACAACGTGGGGGTTTCTATATCCACAAACCCTAAAAAGAGAGAAACATTATCACTTAGTAGACAGGAATGTGAAATTTGTCATATATCATGTCCACAATATAGTACAACAAATCTGAGGCTTCCCTTTAATTAAGAATTTTAGCTGAAATAAGCTACCAAGCCTACTGGTGCTGGTTTCTACAAATCTAAGAAGGAAGCTGAAGATTTTCATAAATACTATTCTGTTCATAAAGCATACTGTTCACATAAAATAATTCTAAATATTTAATGGATTCTTGTCTACTGAACTATTCTGATTTTTTAAATGTTCTGTTAGTGTAGAAATAACACAAATATAGCAGAAAAAGTCCAGGACTGAATGAGATGTCTACTTTAATTCACATGACATTTTTGAGCTCCCAATAAGTGATGTATGCACATGATAAAGAATTAAGAAAACTGGCTGGGTATCATGGTTCATGCCTGTAATCCCAGCACTTTGGGATGGTTAGGTGGGAGGATTGCTTAAACCCAGAAGTTTGAGACCAGCCTGGGCAACATAATGAGACCCTGTCTCTACAAAAAATTTTAAAAAATTGGCTGGGTATGGTAGTGCATGTCTGTGGTCCTAGCTACTTGGGAAGGTGTGGCGGGAGGATCGCTTGAGCCTAAAAGGTTGAGGCTGCAGTGAGTTGTGGTAATGCCACTGCATTCTAGCCAGAGCAAAACTCCGTCTCAAAAAAAAAAAAAGAAAAGAAATCTTATAGAAATAGCCAAAGGGCTGTCCTGCCTTTGATGATGATGGGATGATGATGGGAAATACTATAATACATTAATCAATGTAATAGCCACTATCATCTTTATCATCTTTAAAATGTTAACTTTTCTTCAAAAACTACATTACACATTGAGTGAATTCCAGACTTCTAGCAACATCTTGACCTCATGCTAAGGAAAGGATACAATAAAACTGCTGAATAAAATAGAAGAGATGCTACAAAGCTCCAAAGAGCATCTAGGCATTTCTCTTACCATGCAGATTACAGAGATATTCCCGCATTTTCATGACCATCTGAGACCTCAGTCGCAGGTTATACTGCATTTGGAAACTACGCAAGTCTAAGTAGCGATACTGCAACCGAAGAGCCTCTGTTTTCTAAAGAAATTGAAAGATTTTTATATTTAAATATTTTTCAATATTAGAAAGGTATTATCTTTAGAAATAGAGTTTGAATTTTCAAAAATTTTAGCTGTCTTTAGTTTCTATCATCAAGTAGCCCACTGTATGCTGTTAATTCCTACAACTTCTAATTTTGTCATCAGTGCAGATTTTACATTTTTTTACTATTCATTATTATTAATATCACTCTTCACTGACTGAAATTTGCCTACTTTACTAAACATTTATCCATTAATTTAAGCCCATAGCGGATCACGAGGTCAGGAGATCGAGACCATCCTGGCTAACACAGTGAAACCCCGTCTCTACTAAAAATACAAAAAATTAGCCGGGTGAGATGGCGGGCGCCTGTAGTCCCAGCTACTCGGGAGGCTGAGGCAGGAGAATGGCGTGAACCCCGGGGGGCGGAGCCTGCAGTGAGCCGAGATCGCGCCATTGCACTCCAGCCTGGGCGACAGCGAGACTCTGCCTCAAAAAAAAAAAAAAAAAAAATAAGCCCATAATTGAGTCTTGAAAAAAATTTAAAGATTTCAAAGATCTCTTAGAAAAATACACAGCACCATTATGCTGTATCTGGGCATGGTGGCATGTGCCTATAATCCCAGCTACTTGGGATGCTGAGGTGGGAGGATCACTTGAGCACAGGAGTTTGAGGCCAGCCTGGGCAACATAGCAAGACCCCATCTCCTAAAAAAAGATACACCAGAGTAGAAGATTCACCTGAATGGGATGCTGACTACAAGTGTAAAGAATGCAAGGGGACAGTGGATGGAATCTCCATGGTTGTACTAGTAGAAACAGTTTGCTTATTTTCTCTTTTTTTTTTTTTTTCTTTTGAGATGGAGTCTTGCTGTGTCACCCAGGCTGGAGTGCAGTGGCACAGTCTCGGCTCACTGCAACCTCTGCCTCCCGGGTTCAAGCGATTCTCCTGCCTCAGCCTCCTGAGTGGCTGGGACTACAGGTGCCTGCCACCACGCCCAGCTAATTTTTGTATTTTTAGTAGAGACGGGGTTTCACCACATTGGCCAGGCTGGTCTTGAACTCCTGACCTTGTGATCCGCCTGCCTTGGCCTCCCAAAGTGCTGAGATTACAGGTGTGAGCCACCACACCCAGCCTAGTTTGCTTATTTTCAAGGCTACAAATCTCTGCATCCCTCTTTGTGCTGAAAACTTAGGAAATGCCTATAACTTCTCTTTTTGAATGCTCATCTGAGGAAAACTATATATTTTCTTTTTCAAAATAAGGTCAACTCTATAATTACATTGCTCTTTCTAATTAGATAATTAAGTATTGAGGGGCCAGGCGTGGTGGCTCACGCTTGTAATCCCAGCACTTTGGGAGGCCGAGGCGGGTGGATCACGAGGTCAGAAGATCGAGACCACGGTGAAACCCCGTCTCTACTAAAAATACAAAAAAAAAAAAAATTAGCCGGGCGTGGTGGCAGGCGCCTATAGTCCCAGCTACTCGGAGAGGCTGAGGCAGGAGAATGGCGTGGACTCGGGAGGCGGAGCTTGCAGTGAGCCGAGATTACGCCATTGCACTCCAGCCTGGGCGACAGAGCGAGACTCCGTCTCAAAAAAAAAAAAAAAAGATAATTAAGTATTGAGAACTTAAATGTAAGACTAATTGGCCATGAAATGAATTTAAAAATCCATTAATAGATCAGTTTAAAAATTAGGAATATATAAGTCTATAAACTGTGACAAAGCTGAAAATCATATGAGTGTATAGCTCCATCAACCCCTTAAACTTTGGCAAAGAACATTCTAAATTATGGTAATCCTATTTATATTTATATGCTTGGGAGGTCAAGAGTTGCTCTAAGCACACATTTTATCACTTAATAGATATAGGATCCCCTGTCCCATTTGGTCATTTCTAAGCTAGACATAAATTTCCTTTCAAATGTTAAATAATAGCAACAAAAAACTTGAATAATATAACACCTCAAGTTTTAAAGAGAGAATCACATTTTAATCTGTCTGAAAAAACAGTCTAGGTATTTAGGGATTGCAACAGTTTATTGAACTGTCATTATTTCAGAACAGTGTGCCAAGAAGTTGTAGAACTAAGAGAACACTTCATGATGTGTCTACAATAAAATGTTTAATTTTGTAGAAGTTAAACTTTTCTTTAAAAACACTCTGAAAATACTTGACTAGTCATCAACATTTTCTAGATACTCTATTTTATTAATAACAGAGGATGGTACCTTCACAAAGTCCTTAATTTCAAAGGGCAGCTTCTTGCAGGCATTCAGAAGCTCAGCTGTTTTAACTTTGATTTCAATCTCACCTGTTGGCATTTTCTTAGAGAGTGAGAAAGGAAGTGTTTTAAAAATTACTCATCAGGATATACACAAAATACACATTTGTAGAACATATGCCTTTATTTACATATGTAAAATGTGCAAAGTCCTTATAGTGTATAGTATAAAACATACATGTCTGTGCATGATTTTGACATTCTTATGCATATCTGTGGCCGATGTGTTCAACAAACGTCATGGCATATCCTTGCAGTTTGATACTTGGGAGGCTGAGGCAGGAGGATCACTTAAGCCCAGGAGTTCAAGACAAGCCTGGGTAATACTGCAAGACCACTGTCTTCAAAAAAAAAAAAAAAAAAAAAAGGGCCAGGCACGGTGGCTCACACCTGTAATCCCAGCACTTTGGGAGGCTGAGATGGGCAGATCATGAGGTCAAGAGATGGTGACCATCCTGGCCAACATGGTGAAACCCTCTCTCTACTAAAAATACAAAAATTAGCTGGGCGTGGTGGCACGCACCTGTAGTCCCAGATACTCGGGAGGCTGAGGCAGGAGAATCACCTGAACCCAGGAGGCAGAGGTTGCAGTGAGCCAAGATCGTGCCATTGTACTCCAGCCTGGAGACAGAGCGAGACTTAGCATGCATATTTACATAGATGTGTTTGTTTGTAGTCAAGATTTTGAAATCTGTCAGTTCATTTGTAGAATTTATTCAACTTTAGTGCCTAATGTCCAGTCATATGTTGCCAGAATGTGTACACAGACAGTGCAAATGCATACAAGCAAAAATTACACAGATCTCTTCGAAACTACTTACTGGATTCTCTTGTCCTGCAGGACGGGAAATGACTGTACCAGACACTTGCACCACAGATTCCACAGGGGCTTCACATAAAATCTTCTTCACAGAGGCTGCCGACTACAGAACAAGGGGGAAAGAGTTCTGAGAAACAAATGAACTTACAGGAATCTTCAGTAATTGTAAGTAGATGGTTTAAAAAATGTCAATAGTCACAGCTTAATTACCATAAAGGCTGGGGCTGCTCCTTAATGACTTTATTACCAAATTTAGTAAAAATTACATCCCCATTTTGACTCTATATAATACAGCAAGTAAAACTATTAGTTAAGAGCTTTAAAAAAAATTTCCTTAAAGGAAAATAAGGATAAGAATGACTATCATTAGTGCAAACAAGTCCCACATACTTGAAAAGCAATTGTCTCCAGGGTTAGTCTTAGGGGCAGTTAAATCCAATAGCAATAATGAGTCAACGTCAAAGGAGTTCTCCAGGGTTAGCTATACTCATCTCTGGATGTTGATCCCTAAAAGATAATTCATTGCTCTTTATTTATTTCAAAACTTAAGAGCTGAATAAATAATATTTTTCTTAGGCATACAAGCATTAGTAAAAATTACAATAGAAATCAACTTTGCCCAGTAAGTATGATGGAAGTTCTTTATTTTATCTAATTCTTTAATTTTAATTTTTTTTTTTTGACACAGGGTATCACTCTGGTTGCCCAGGCTGAAGTGCAGTGGTGCAATTTTGGCTCACTTCAGCCTGAACCTCCTGGGCTCAGGTGATTCTCCCAACTCAGCCTCCCAAGTAGCTGGGACTACAGGCACATGCCACCACACCCAGCTAATTTTTTGTGTTGTTATTTTTTTTGAGATGGAGTCGTGCTCTGTTGCCCAGGCTGGAGTACAGTGGTGCAATCTCGGCCCACTGCAACCTCTGCCTCCCGGGTTCTGAGTAGTTGGGGTTAAAGGCGCCCGCCACCATACCCGGCTAAATTTTTGTATTTTTAGTAGAGACGGGGTTTCACTATGTTGTTGGTCAGGCTGGTCTTGAACTCCTGACCTTGAGATCCACCTGCCACAGCCTCCCAAAAGTGCTGGGATTACAGGCATGAGCCACCGTGCCTGGCCAATTTTTTGTATTTTAGTAGAGACGAGGTTTCACTCTGTTGCCCAGGCTGCTGGTCTCAAACTCCTGTACTCAATCTGCTGGCCTCGGCCTCCCAGAGTGCTGGGATTACAGGTGTGAGCCACCATGCCTGGCCTTGAATTTTTTAATTAAAAAAATTTTTTTTTCAGAATATCACTGTAATATTTTATCTAATTTCAATGGTAATTAAATTAAATACTTTTCTGAGCAGTTAGTACCTTCACATGGCTTCAAATTCAAAGAGTACAAAAAGATATAGTGAAAAGCTTCCTTCCCCCAGCAGCACCCAATGTTACCAGATATTTAGGTATCCTTCCAGAGACATTTCGTAACATATATACAAGCAAACACACACACACACACACACACACACACACACACACACACACACAGAATGTATATTCTGCATCCTTCCCCCAGTTTTTATACAGATGACAGCACTTAGAGTGCTGGAGTTTAACAGCTGCTCTTCTGTATACTTAAGAATACAGGATTCTTCAGTTAACAGTATTCCTTGGATTTTCTTTTTCCTATTAGAATAGAACTTCTTCATTCTTCTTCATACGGCTGAGCAGAGTATCGTATTGTAAGAATATACATTATTTTTTAAGCCAGTCTCTTATTGGAGGACATCTGGGTGGTTCCAAATTTTTTTCTATTAAAAAGAATCCTGAAATGAATATCCTTGTACATATGTCATTTTATATCTGTATAAGTCTAGATATAAGATAATTTACCAGAAGTGAAATTAATGGCTCAAAGGATATATGCATTTATAGTTTTGATATTGCCAAATTGCTCTCCCTTCAGCTAGTGCCAGTTTGTACTCCCTCCAGGTATTGAGCACCTGCTTTCCCAAACACAGTGTGTTGTCAATCTAATGTGTTAAAAATGACAATTACGGCCGGGCACGGTGGCTCACGCTTGTAATCCCAGCACTTTGGGAGGCCGAGGCGGGCGGATCACGAGGTCAGGAGATTGAGACCACGGTGAAACCCCGTCTCTACTAAAAATACAAAAAATTAGCCAGGCGTGGTGGCGGGCGCCTGTAGTCTCAGCTACTCGGAGAGGCTGAGGCAGGAGAATGGCGTGAACCCGGGAGGCGGAGCTTGCAGTGAGCCGAGATCGCGCCACTGCACTCCAGCCTGGGCGACAGAGCAAAAAAAAAAAAAAAAAAAAAAAAAAATGACAATTACATGCAGTTTTAATTCACATTTCTCTACCTATGAGTGAGGCTGGGCATACTTTCATTATGTCTACAAGCCATTTATATATTTTTTTCCTCTAAATTTTTTGTTCATATCCTGGGTTCCTAATTCTACTGGGTCACTGGTCTTTTTGCTATGTCTTAACATTGCTTATATTTTTCAGTTTTCATTAACAATAAACTTCTGAATTTAAAACCTCTAACATATTCATCTAACTACTTAGCTTACCCCAGCAATAGCATCAAAGAGGCTTTTAGATAATAACAAGAAATTTTCTATTACCTCATCCTGGGGAATGATAACTTGAACAAGCCCATCGAAATCTCTTAGGACCAAGAATGTGTTTTGCCTGATTAATGGGGGGAGGGAGGGAAAAAGAAACATTTTAAGATAAAATCTCTAAGTCTAAAGTTTAAGCATACAAAATAAAAAGCAAACAAAAATCCATGCAATTTTTCATGTTTCTTTTTTATAATTATAATTTTTCATGTTTTTTATGATAATTATGTACTTTCATTAGTTACATTCATGCAATTGTTATCTATGTAGCTCATTGACGAAAAAAGATTGTTTTTTATTTCAGTTTCAATTTTTATTGTCTACTTATCTGATATATTAATCTTATACAGATGGCTTATTAATGAAAAATTATTATAGATGAACATTTAAAAGAAATTTCATTGGCTTAAGTCCTTTTAAGAAAATTTTATTAAATTTGGAAACTTTGCATATAGTAAAATCCAAAGATAATATTTTAGCATAATAGAAACATCTGATGGATCATATTTGAAATATAGCAATATAAAGTCTTTTTCTAAAAAAATATACAATCTAACATTTTCTGGAAGAGTTCCAACTACTAATTTAATACTTCTATGAATCATCAAAAGGTCCCAGAAATGCCAACATTTTAACATCCAACCTCTATTTCTCATACTCTCCTCAGCACCAGGAACAGGTACAGAAATCCTTTTCAGATTTGGGTTCAGGAAACAGTCACTAAACTAATGGGAAAAATATCCACCTACTTGGGACAAACTCTTTTTTTTTTTTTTTCTGAGGCGGAGTCTCGTTCTGTTGCCCAGGCTGGAGTGCAGTGGCTCGATCTTAGCTCACTGCAACCTCTGCCTCCTGGGTTCAATTCTCCTGCCTCAGCCTCCTGAGTAGCTAGGATTACAGACGAGTGCCACCCCGCCTGGTGAATTTTTTTGTATTTTTAGTAGAGACGGGGTTTAAGCATGTTGGCTGGGCTGGTCTCCAACTCCTAACCTCGTGATCCGCCCGCCTCGGCCTCCCAAAGTGCTGGGATTACAGGCTTACACGCCAGGCTGGGACATATTCTTTAAGAAGGTCATATAACCTATGTATTTTGGATCTCTTCCATGTGAATTAATGTACTATTCAGGCATGTTCTGGAATAGAGAGATGAACAACAACAAAAAATGGGCTCTGATCTTAAGGAATCACTGTTTATGTTTCTAGGCTTGTTCTCTACCTAAATGGAATAAAATGAGCTTTTCCCCCATGCTATTGGAGTTTAACAGCTGGTTTATAGGAGGTTGGCCCATTTTTAATTACTGGTTATAGGAACTCTTCAGTCTTAGTAAGCCCAGTATCATTTCAGTCCATTGGTGGATCAAGCTTCGTTGTTATACCCTTCAACAGATGTTACTGATACGTACCTACTGAGAATGACACTTGGGTCTTTCAAAACTAAAACAAAGTTGAAAATTCAGTAAGTTCTTAATCCTGCAGGAGTTGCAAAACGTTTTATTCTTCGAACTGGTTGTAAATTAGTAAAGGTTTGGAATTGCCCTGGGAAAACCACCACCATGCATTTCAGACTGTCTTCCTCAATTTACCTTCGGTACTGAATCCATCCACACAAGGTGACTTCTTGGCCTAAGTGAGACGAACGCAACTCTCCACATGTGTTGGTCCGGACAACAAAGCTACTGAATTCTTAAAAAAAAAAAAAAAAAAGAAACTTTACAAGGCAAGATTAAAAATACATCACTTGCAGGTTGCTTAAAAATGAAAATTCTCAAAATATATCTTAGGTATTTCAGGGCTACAGGTGAAATTTACAAAATAAGTCAGAGTATGTAATTTAATTCATTCACTATTAAATTTACCTGCAAATGTGTCAAAAGCCAAGTGAATAACTGAATATAAATTTCTGTCTTGTGTTAGGAAATCAAAATTTTTTTGATCTTCTAGCACTTGCATTGACCTAAAATCCTCATTACCCAATTCTTAACATTGCACATTTCTTCCTCAAATGAAATAGGATTTTAGAAACTGCAGAAATGGACGGTGTAGGAACTATTTAGTTTTAGTATGAATCTAGTGTTTAACAGCCACTTGTACACTAGAAAACACTATTATAATTCTGTGAAAAATGATTTTTTTTTTTTTTTGAGATGGAGTCTCGCTCTGTCACCCAGGCTGGAGTGCAGTGGCGCAATCTCGGCTCACTGTAAGCTCCGCCTCCCAGGTTCACGCCATTCTCCTGCCTCAGCCTCCCCAGTAGCGGGGACTACAGGCACCTGCCACCACGCCCGGCTAATTTTTTTTTTTTTTTTTTGGTATTTTTAGTAGAGACGGGGTTTCACCGTGTTAGCCAGGATGGTCTCGATCTGCTGACCTCGTGATCCGCCCTCCTCGGCCTCCCAAAGTGCTGGGATTACAGGCGTGAGCCACTGCGCCCGGCCAAAGAAGGATTTTTTAAGGCATCAACCAAAAGCAGAGTATTCTATATATTACGTGGTTACCTTTTTGTGGTCTTTCTAAAAACTCAGGGAAAATAAAACTGCCTTATAATGAATATAATGAGAGTGAATGATCTGCTTCTACACATAAGGCTATCCAGTTAAGAATGGGGGAAAAGCCGGGCGCGGTGGCTCACGCCTGTAATCCCAGCACTATGGGAGGCGGAGGCAGGCGGATCACGAGGTCAGGAGATCGAGACCATCCTGGCTAACACAGTGAAACCCCGTCTCTACTAAAAATACAAAAAAATTAGGCGGGCGTGGTGGCGGGCGCCTGTAGCCCCAGCTACTGGGGAGGCTGAGGCAGGAGAATGGCGTGAACCCGGGAGGCGGAGCTTGCAGTGAGCCGAGATCGCGTCACTGCACTCCAGCCTGGGGCGGCAGAGCGAGACTCCGTCTCAAAAAAAAAAAAAAAAAAAAAAAAAAAAAGAATGGGGGAAAAAATGGAATAAAAGCTCTCCAGCCGTAGATAACAGGCTGAAGTACTGTTCATAGGACAGATCTCTTCGCTATTTTCACCTGGAATTCTCCTCTGTGAACTCTGCACCAGATTTCTGTGGAGAGAACCCCAGATCGGTTGGGTGGTCCTTCTGATGGGTCTGGATAAACCCCTGTACAGCTGACTTAACCAAGAAGGGAAGTACATGTTGGAGCCACACGATGGCGAAAAACAATCACGAATCCCACGCTGCCGGTAGTTAAAAGTCAGTTTTGGAAATACACAGAAATCCCTTAAAATTCCAGGAGTTCCCACTCTCTTCTCGAATATTTTAAGTCCTCCTCCGCACAACATTCGAGTACACGTGTCTAGAAACAAGACAAATCTCCAAGGTCTCTGGGGTGCTTGCTGGAGTGGAGATGAGGGAAAGACCTTTCCCTGAATCTTAAAGCATCAGTTTGCACTTCTACTCAACAAGTCGGCAGCCAAAAGTGACGACGAGAGAGCGACTCCAAACAGCAGCGCCAGGCGCGAGCCCAAGACAACCAGAGGCGGTCACTAGGTATACGACGCTTCTCGAGAGGCTCTCGCGGCCAGAACCGGAAAACAAGGAGTAACAGTCGCGTTTCAAATCTCGCAGACCTGCTGGCCGATCTCGAGTCTTCCGAAAAAGGAAGGCGAGCAAAGCCAAAATGCTCCCAGAGCCCGAACCCAAACACAGATCGCCGCTGGGGTCCAAGCGCCCTCCAACTCCGCCCGCTAGTACCCAAGATTACGGGGAAGGAATTCAACGAATCAGTGGTGAGGTGCGGCCGCCATGCTTACTACGGGCGGAAATTTGAGAGAAAGCTTTGCACCGGTAGGAAAACCGACGAGCAACCGAGCACGATTGGAAAGGTTTACGATAGTGGTTCAGTGGCTCGGCCTTGCCCTCAGTTAAAATGGCAATTTTAGTTGCTTCACTGATACGGAATCGGCGAGGCGCCAAGGACGCTTCCTGCGTCGTGCCGCAGAGCGACTCGGGAAACGATTTTAAACTGAAGAGGCGGCGGAGGGCCGAATTGCCTTTTATCAACGGCTTGATTTCAGAGCTGGGCTGGTCTCTGACAGGCTCAGCTGGAGAGGGACGGGTTGGGACGCACTGTCTTTTTGCCCTTTCCCCTCCGCGAGCAGAAGCTGACTCCGCTGGAGCGAGGGTCGCAGAGCTGGGTGAGCGGAAATGTCCCTCCCAGAGTGAAGTCGCAGGGCCCGCACCGCGCCTGAGGGAGCGGAGGTCTTCCTGGGTGCGTTTGTGTCTCTTGTGAACCCACTTGTGGTGGAGCGAGAGGGAATTTGGGAGGGCCAGGGGTTAGTCTGGCCTCTGTCTTAGCTGTCATTTTGGCGGGTTTTTTTTTTTCTTCTTCTTCAGGGGATTTCAGTCTCCACATAGTTTTGGAGCCGGACTTTTGAAGAATGATTCATGAATCCGGAATGGGTGACAGCGTCATCACGGCGTTTTATTGGTAAAAATGCTTTGTATTGGTCCCGGACCTGCTTTAACTTTGTATTTGCCCTGTTGTGTGGTCATTATCTTACAATACTTGCGTGTTGAGGTGTGTTTAAACACTACATGCTTAACACCCGGCTAAGTATTGGCATTGGGGCGATTGGATTTAGGTATTGGTGGCAATGTAGAAAAGTGATCAAGTCAGAGCCCCTTCACGGACTAACCGCAAGAGAAACAACAAAGCTTTACTTGTGTGCTGTGAACCACAACTGCAAGTGGAATTGTCAAGAGAACTAGCCCTGCCAAGCTCTGGAAAACTTCTGAGGATATGGCACATGGAAAATGGATAAGATTTACTGAGACAAACGGGAGTAGAGAATTGTTTTTAATTGGCGATAAGGTGAATAAAAAGGCAGGGAGAACAGTAGAGTGATCATCTGTCTAGAGTAAGGAGTGCATGTTTGGGTATAGGGCTGTCATTTAACCTCTTAAAGAATTGTCTACTGGAACTTTCTTCACTCCCACCCCCCCACCCCCCAATGTTGTATACAAAACCTTAGAGGAAGTGTGTGCAGAATGTTGGATTTTGGAAAGGCTAATGTCCATGGATCTTGGGGTAAGAACTGAAGTAGTAGAAAATGAACCAGGATAGGATCAGATAATAAGATCAAATACAGTAGTGCCTCGAAAGCCAGACAGGAATTCTGATTCGACTTCATATAGATGTGTGAGAACTGTTATGGGATCTCAAGCAAGGTAATGATAAAAGTGGTGACAACGAAAGACTGATGATGGATTAGGGAAAGGGGCTAAGACTGGGAACAAGATAAGTAGCTATAAGTGAAAATGAAAGTGAAGCCCACATCTAAGAGAACAAGTGTATATCTTTTTAAGAAATAGGTCAGAGGCCAGGTGTGGTGGCTTATGTCTGTAATCCAGCACTGGGAGGCCAAGGCAGGCGGATCACCTGAGGTCAGGAGTTCAAGACCAGCCTGGCCAACATGGTGAAACCCCATCTCTACCAAAAAATACAAAAATTAGCCAGGCGTGGTGGTGCACACCTGTAGTCCCAGCTACTCGGGAGGCTGAGGCAGGAGAATCACTTGAACCTGGGAGGTGGAGGCTGCAGTGAGCCAAGATTGCACCACTGCACTCCAGCCTGAGAGACAGAGTGAGACTCTGTCTTCAAAAAAAAAAAAAGAAATATGTCAGAATTTGATGATAAAGTTAACAAAGTTAACTTTTTAGATGTAAAGGTGATGTTGAAGGAAGAGTAAAAGATGATGAAAGTTTTTTTAGTGGGGAAAGAAAATGAAAAGGAAGAATGCAATTATTACTGAGCAAAACAGAGTACAGTAGTTGGCAAAGAAAGATTGAATGAGGTGAAGTGATGATTAGTTTTGAACTTAATGAGTTTGACAACATGAAAGTTTACCATCTTATAGGAAGTTGGAAATGCAGGACTGGGTTGCAGCTGTAATGGTCTGAAGATAGAGATTTAGGAGTCATACAGAATGATTATTTTCCTATGTAGAATGAATGATTTTCAGAGTCTGGGGCCACCTACTATTGGAACATGAGGAAAAAAAAAGAATCAGTAAATAAATTGGAACTATAAAAAGTAAGGAAGAGAAAAGCCCCTGAAAAATGGAATGTCAGAGGAAACAAGGTCCCAGAAAGTTTAGATGAGTAAGGATGAACAAACTTGATCAACAAAGTATTTGGCCATGGTTTTGGCAAAAACAGTGATCTTCAAAAGTGCAGTTTCTTTGTAGTGATAGATGGAAAAAAGAGATTGCTGAAGATTTCTAGTAAAATACTTATTAGTAACTGGAGGCAATAGGTGTAGACCACATTTCCAGGAGATTGGTCTCAGAAGGAATGAGACGAATTGGATTTAAACACAAATTTTTAATGTTAGAAATACTAGAATATGCTTGGCAGTGAAAGAAAAGGATCCTGTATAGGAGTGATTAAAGATGATAGGTGAAGTACAGCCTCGTGTGGTGGTGCACGCTTGTAGTCCCAGCTACTCGAGAGGCTGAGGTGGGAGGATCGCCTGAGCCCAGGAAGTGGAGGCTGCAGTGATATCGAGCCACTGCACTCCAGCCTGGACAACAGAGTGAGACCTTGTCTCAAAAAAAAAAAAAAAAAAAAAGCTGAAGTACACAAAAGAGATGGTGTCCAGGGGAGATACAAGTAAGAGGACCTCTTTGCTTCCGATTGTAAGGAAGAGTATTGGGACAGTAATATATTGAATCAAGGTATATTTATAACCTCTTGATTATTGTGCTGGGCAAAAATTACACATTCTTGAGTGTGAGATGAGAAGGTAAAATAAGTATAAATCATTTGCTAGTCTTTAATTCGTGGATTGGGCTATTTTATGTTAACATTAAATACTCAAAGGACATGTTTTTTCAAAACCATCCCTCTTAGTGCTGATAGTCTTTTTCTCACCTACATTTATTGCTAGACTTTTTAAAGTCACCTAAACTTTAAAATCTTTTTGGAATTCGTAGCATTTCTCTTTTAAGGAGTCAAATTCAGCAGGGCTTATGTTGCCTCATAATTGATCCCTGTTTAAAAGGCAACGTGAAAGAAGTAGTTAAGTGCACTCATTGCAGAGTTAGACTGTCTGGATTCAAATCCTGACTCTTCCACTCTAACTTGTTGACTTTGGCAAGTTACTTAACTTGTCTGGTTTCCTGTTTGTCAGCTGGGAGCATGATCTACTTCATGGGGTTGTTTGAAGATTAAATGAGAAAATATTTATAAAGGGCTTAGAAGAGTACCTGAAACATGATTAATGCTCAATAAGTGTTAGCAATTATTGTACTAAGTAACAAATTTGAAGGAAACATTCTCTGTAAGTAGGATTGATTAAAATTCCCTTTGAAATAGGTAATTCAATATGCATTTAAAGCTAGGATGCTTTAGAATAGCTGCTTTAAATTGTGTGGTGTCTGCTGTAGAGTCATGTATTCACCACAGTCAAGTTACGGTTCCATCACCACAAGGATTCTTGTGTTGCCTTTTTATAGTCACATTTATGTCCCTCCCACCCTCTTCCCTTTCCCTAATCTCTGTCAGCCACTCATCTGTTCTTCATTCTTTTAACTTTGTCATTTTAAAAATGTTAAATGTATGAAATTTTATATGTGACCTTTTTGGATTGGCTTTAACATCCAAGTTGTTGCATGTATCAGTAATTTGTTTCTTTTTATTGCTGAGTACTATTACATGGTGTGGATGTACCACAGTTTATTTAATCATTCACCCACGGAGTTATTTTCAATTTTTGGCTATTATGAATAAAGCTACTATGAACATTTGTAAAAATAAATAAATAAATTGTGTGGTATATGAACTTGCTCTGGACGTTATTTGAGCTTTAAGGACAAATAATGCTACATGTTTAGTTTATGTATTTATTTATTTATTAATTAGAGAGGGTCTCACTCTGTTGCTCAGGCTAAAGTGCAGTGGTGTGATCATAGCTCACTGCAGCCTCAAACTCCTGGGCTCAAGCAGTCCTCCTGCCTCAGTCTCTGGAGTGGCTATGACTACCACCATGCCAGGCTAATTCTTTTTTTTTTTTTGAGAGATAGGGTCTTGCTATGTTGTCCATGCTAGGACTACATGTTTAATTTATGGAGTTTTGTGCAAGATATAAATGGTGTCCTAGTCTAACATATTGAAATTGAAGTTACAGATTAAATCTGAAGTCCGAAATGCCCCATAACATGAATCTTTTTGAGCACTGACATGATGCTGGAAGGAAATGTTCACTGGAGCATTTTGGATTTCAGATTTTTGGATTAAGGATGCTTGACCAGTGTAATACAAATATTCCCAAATTTGAGAAAATCTGAAATCCAAAAACACTTTTGGTCCCAAGCATTTTGGATAAGGAATGCTCAACCTGTGCTATTTTAAATATAATACTATTTAAATATGGGCCAGGTGCAGTGGCTCACACCTGTAATCCCAACACTTTGGGAGGCTGGTGGATCACCTGAGGTCAGGAGTTCAAGACCAGCCTGGCCAAGTGGTGAAATACTGTCTCTACTAAAAATACAAAAAAACAAACAAAAAATTAGCCAGGCGTGGTAGCGGGCAGCTGTAATCTCAGCTACTCAGGAGACTGAGGCAGGAGAATTTCTGGAGCCTGGGAGGCAGAGGTTGCAGTGAGCCGAGATCATGCCATTGCACTCCAGCCCAGGCCAACAACACCGAGACTCCATCTCAAAAAATAAAATAAAATAAGTAAATATAGTAATATAACTTTTTATTTGTAGAAAACTTTTCAAAAGGGTAATTGTGTAGTAGCTGAGACTAATAACTTTTTTTTTTTTTTTTTTTTTTTTGTTGAGATGGAGTCTTGCCCTGTCTCGCCCAGGCTGGAGTGCAGTGGTGTGCTCTCGGCTCACTGAAGCCTCCACCTCCCAGGTTCAAGCGATTCTCCTGTCTCAGCCTCCTGAGTAGCTGGGACTACAGGTGTGTGCCACCATACCCGGCTAATTTTTGTTTTTTTAGTAGAGATGGAGTTTCACCACGTTGGTCAGGCTGGTCTCAAACTTCTGACTGCAGGTGATCCACTTTTCCTCGGCCTCCTAAAGTGCTGGGATTATAAGTGTGAGCCACTACACCTGGCTGAGACTAATCATAACTTTGAAATGATAATTCCTTTTAATGAAAATTGTATTTTAATTTTGTGTTTTTTTCTTGAGAGGTTCTTGCTCTGTCACCCAGGCTGGAATTCAGTGTCATGATCACATCTCACTGCAGCCTTGACCTCCTGAGCCATGCAGTCCTACTTCAGCCTCCTGAATAGCTGGGACCACAGGTGTGCACCACCACACCTGGCTAGTTATTTTTTATTTTTTGTAGAGATGGAGTCTCACAGTGTTGCCCAGGCTGGTCTCAGACATCTGGGCTCAAGTGATCCACCTGCTTCAGCCTCCCAAAGTGTTGGGATTACAGTCATGAGCTACCATGCCTGGCCCTAATTTGGAAGTTCTATGAAATACTTCTGTTTAATTGAACCAATACTTGTTTAACAATTAAAGGACACTCAGCCTTGTATTTGGGTAATTATACAAGAGAAATATAAAGCATGGTTTCAGTTACAGTAGCTTAGTTTTACTGAGGATACAAGAAATACATGCTAAAAAATGGTACAAGGAAGTATATGAACGGGGCTAAAATGAGTGGTACAGACTGGGTGATTGAGGAAAGCTATGTGTGCTGGTATATCTCCAAGGATTTTGTAGAACATTCTTGAGGGATTTTTTTCAGACTTACTTAGAGATGAGAGCTCATTCAGCACACACACACACACATGCATACTCTGCTTCCAGGAATGAGCCACTGATAACAGATAACAGATAAAAATGTATGTCATGGATATTTCAGGACCAAAAGGTTAAAAACACCCTAGTTTGAAAGGAGATCAAATTTCTAGCATGGTCCTAAAGGAGGTGAGATGGGAAAAGGACACTTAAGATAGGAAATACAGTTGAGAAGCAAACACATGAAGATAAGAATATGTTTATGTCCCAGGTTGGAGAGGAGAATTAGGAAGATAAGGAGAAGCTGAATTAGAAAGACCTTAAGCCCAGCAGAAGAGTTTAGGATTTGTCTTGTTACTGTAAAGGTTTTTGCATAGATAAAAATAAAGTGCTATTTTTGGAAGAATGGATTACTCTTAGATACGGAGAACTCTTAGTTGTGGCTAAGGAATTAGCTTTGTGAAGGGATGACAGATTTTTTTTTTTAACATTTTTAAAAAATTTATTTTTTTATTATACTTTAAGTTCTAGGGTACATGTGTACAATGTGCAGGTTTGTTACATAGGTATACATGTGCCATGTTGGTTTGCTGCAGCTATCAACTCATCATTTACATTAGGTATTTCTCCTAATGCTATCCATCCCCCAGCCACCGACCCCCCCGACAGGCCCCGGTGTGTGATATTCCCCACCCTGTGTCCAAGTGTTCTCATTGACCAATTCCCACCTATGAGTGAGAACATGCAGCGTTTAGTATTCTGTCCTTGTGATAGTTTGCTGAGAATGATGGTTTCCAGCTTCATCCATGTCCCTGCAAAGGACATGAACTCATCCTTTTTTAATGGCTGCATGGCATTCCATGGTGTATATGTGCCACATTTTCTTAATCCAGTCTATCATTGTGGACATTTGGGTTGGTTCCAAGTCTTTGCTATTGTGAATAGTGCCACAATAAACATATGTGTGCATGTGTCTTTATAATAGCATGATTTATAATCCTTTGGGTATATACCCAGTAATGGGATGGCTGGGTCAAATGGTATTTCTAGTTCTAGATCCTTGAGGAAATCGCCACACCAACTTCCACAATGGTTGAACTAGTTTACAGTCCCACCAACAGTGTAAAAGCATTCCTATTTCTCCACATCCTCTTCGGCATCTGTTGTTTCCTGAATTTTTAATGATTGCCATTCTAACTGTTGTGAGATGGTATCTCATTGTGGTTTTGATTTGCATTTCTCTGATGACCAGTGATGAAGAGCATTTTTTCATGTGTCTGTTGGCTTCATAAATGTCTTCTTTTGAAAAGTGTCTGTTCATATCCTTTGCCCACTTTTTGATGGGGTTGTTTGTTTTTTTCTTGTAAATTTGTTTAAGTTCTTTGCAGATTCTGGATATTATCCCTTTGTCGGATGGGTAGATTGCAAAAATTTTCTCCCATTCTGTAGGTTGCCTGTTCACTCTGATGGTAGTTTCTTTTGCTGTGCAGAAGGTCTTTCGTTTTTTTTTTTCTTTTTTTGAGACGGAGTCTTGCTCTGTCACCCAGGCTGGAGTGCAGTGGCACCATTTTGGCTCACTGCAACCTCTGCCTCCTTGGGTTCAGCGATTCTCCTGCCTCAGCCTCCCAAGGCTGGGATTATAGGCACACGTCACCACACCTGGCTAATTTTTGTATTTTTAGTAGAAATAGCGTTTCACCATATTGGCCAGGCTGGTCTCGAACTCCTGACCTTGTGATCCACCTGCCTCAGCATCCCAAAGTGCTGACATTACAGGTATGAGCCACTGTGCCTGGCCTGGTCTTTAATTAGATCCCATTTGTCTATTTTGGCTTTTGTTGCCATTACTTTTGGTGTTTTAGTCATGAAGTCCTTGCCTATGCCTGTGTCCTGATTGATAGTGCCTCGGTTTTCTTCTAGGGTTTTTATGGTTTTAGGTCTAACATTTACATCTTTAATCCATCTTGAATTAATTTTTGTATAAGTTGTAAGGAAGGGATCCAGTTTCAGCTTTCTACACATGGCTAGCCAGTTTTCCCAGCACCATTTATTAAATAGGGAATCTTTGTCCCGTTTCTTGTTTTTGTCAGGTTTGTCAAAGATCAGATGGTTGTAGATGTGTGGTGTTATTTCTGAGGCCTCTGTTCTGTTCCATTGGTCTATATCTCTGTTTTGGTACCAGTACCATGCTGTTTTGGTTACTGTGGCCTTGTAGTATAGTTTAAAGTGAGGTGGCATGATGCCTCCAGCTTTGTTCTTTTTGCATAGGATTGTCTTGGCAATGTGGGCTCTTTTTTTGATTCCGTATGAACTTTAAAGTAGTTTTTTCCAATTCTGTGAAGAAAGTCATTGGTAGCTTGATGGGGATGGCATTGAATCTATAAATTACCTTGGGCAGTATGGCCATTTTCACGATATTGATTCTTCCTATCCATGAGCATGGAATGTTCTTCCATTTGTTTGTGTCCTCTTTCATTTTGTTGAGCAGTGGTTTGTAGTTCTTGAAGAGATCCTTCACATCCCTTGTAAGTTGGATTCCTAGGTATTTTATTCTCTTTGTAGCAATTGTGAGTGGGAGTTCACTCATGATTTTGCTTTCTGTTTGTCTGTTATTGGTGTATAGGAATGCTTGTGAATTTTGCACATTGATTTTGTATCCTGAGACTTTGCTGAAGTTGCTTATCAGCTTAAGGAGATTTTGGGCTGAGACTGTGTGGTTTTCTAAATATATAATCATGTCATCTGCAAACAGGAACAATTTGACCTCCTCTTTTCCTAATTGAATACCCTTTATTTCTCTCTCTTGCCTGATTGCCCTGGCCAGAACTTCCAACAGTATGTTGAATAGGAGTGGTGAGAGAGGGCTTCCTTGTCTTGTGCCAGTTTTCAAACGGAATGCTTCCAGTTTTCGCCCATTCAGTATGATATTGGCTGTGGGTTTGTCATAAATAGCTTTTATTATTTTGAGATATGTTCCATCAATGTCTAGTTTATTGAGAGTTTTTAGCATGAAGGGCTGTTGAATTTTGTTGAAGGCCTTTTCTGCGTCTATTGAGATAATCATGTGGTTTTTGTTGTTGTTTCTGTTTATGTGATGAATTACATTTATTGATTTGCGTATGTTGAACCAGCCTTGCATCCCAGGAATGAAGCTGACTTGATCATGGTGGATAAGCTTTTTGATGTGCTGCTGGATTCAGTTTGCCAGTATTTTATTGAGGATTTTTGCATCAATGTTCATCAGGGATATTGGTCTAAAATTCTCTTTTTTTGTTGTGTCTCTGCCAGGCTTTGGTATCAGGATGATGTTGGCCTCATAAAATGAGTTAGAGAGGATTCCCTCTTTTTCTATTGATTGGAATAGTTTCAGAAGGAATGGTACCAGCTCCTCTTTGTACATCTGGTAGAATTTGGCTGTGAATCCATCTGGTCCTAGACTTTTTTTAGTTGGTAGGCTATTGATTATTGCCTCAGTTTCAGAGCCTGTTATTGGTCTATTCAGAGATTCGACTTCTCCCTGGTTTAGTCTTGGGAGGGTGTATGTGTCCAGGAATTTGTCCATTTCTTCTAGATTTTCAAGTTTATTTGCGTAGAGGTGTTTATAGTATTCTCTGATGGTAGTTTCTATTTCTGTGGGATCGGTGGTGATATTCCCTTTATCATTTTTTATTGCATCTATTTGATTCTTCTCTCTTTTCTTCTTTATTAGTCTTGCTAGCGGTCTATCAATTTTATTGATCTTTTCAAAAAACCAGCTCCTGGATTCATTGATTTTTTGAAGGGTTTTTTTGTGTGTCTATCTCCTTCAGTTCTGCTCTGATCTTAGTTATTTCTTGCCTTCTGCTAGCTTTTGAATTTGTTTGCTCTTGCTTCTCTAGTTCTTTTAATTGTGATGTTACAGTGTCAGTTGTATATCTCTCCTGCTTTCTCTTGTGGGCATTTAGTGCTATAAATTTTCCTCTGCACGCTGCTTTAAATGTGTCCCAGAGATTCTGGTACGTTGTGTCTTTGTTCTCATTGGTTTCAAAGAACGTCTTTATTTCTGCCTTCATTTCGTTATTTAACCAGTAGTCATTCAGGAGCAGGTTGTTCAGTTTCCATGTAGTTGTGTGGTTTTGAATGAGTTTCTTAATCCTGAGTTCTAATTTGATTGCACTGTGGTCTGAGAGACAGTTTGTTGTGGTATCTGTTCTTTTACATTTGCTGAGGAGTGCTTTACTTCCAATTATGTGGTCAATTTCAGAATAAGTGGGATTTGGTGCTGAGAAGAATGTATATTCTGTTGATTTGGGGTGGAGAGTTCTGTAGATGTCTATTAGCTCCACTTGGTGCAGAGCTGAGTTCAAATCCTGGATATCCTTGTTAACCTTCTGTCTCGTTGATCTGTCTAATATTGACAATGGGGTGTGAAAGTCTCCCATTATTATTGTGTGGGAGTCTAAGTCTCTTTGTAGGTCTCTAAGGACCTGCTTTATGAATCTTGGTACTCTTGTATTGGAGATATATATATATATATATATATATTAGTTAGCTCTTCTTGTTGAATTGATCCCTTTACCATTATGTAATGGCCTTCCTTATCTCTTTTGATCTTTGTTGGTTTAAAGTCTGTTTTATCAGAGACTAGGATTGCAACCCCTGCTTTTTTTTGCTTTCCATTTGCTTGGTAGATCTTCCTCTATCTCTTTATTTTGAGCGTATGTGTGTCTCTGCATGTGAGATGGGTCTCCTGAATACAGCACACTGATGGGTCTTGACTCTTTATCCAATTTGCCAGTCTGTGTCTTTTAATGGGGGTATTTAGCCCATTTACATTTAAGGTTAATATTGTTATGTGTGACTCTGATCCTGACATTATGATGTTAGCTGGTTATTTTGTCCATTAGTTGATGCAGTTTCTTCCTACCATTGATGATCTTTACAATTTGGCATGTTCTTGCAGTGGCTGGTACCGGTTGTTCCTTTCCACGTTTAGTGCTTCCTTCAGGAGCTCTTGTAAGGCAAGCCTCGTGGTGACAAAATCTCTTAGCATTTGCTTGTCTGTAAAGGATTTTGTTTCTCCTTCACTTATGAAGCTCAGTTTAGCTGGATATGAAATTCTGGGTTGAAAATTCTTTTCTTCAAGAATGTTGAATATTGGCCCCCACTCTCTTCTGGCTTGTAGAGTTTCTGCTGAGAGATCTGCTGTTAGCCTGATGGGCTTCTCTTTGTGGGTAACCCAACCTTTCTCTCTGGCTGCCCTTAACATTTTTTCCTTCATTTCAACCTTGGTGAATCTGACAAATAAGTGTCTTGGGGTTGCTCTTCTTGAGGTGTATCTTTGTGGTGTTATGTATATTTCCTGAATTTCAATGTTGGCCTGCCTGGCTAGGTTGGAGAAGTTCTCCTGGATAATATCCTGAAGAGTGTTTTCTAGCTTGGTTCCATTCTCCCTGTCACTTTCAGGTACACCAATCAAACGTTGATTTGGTATTTTCACATAGTCCCATATTTCTTGGAGGCTTTGTTTGTTTCTTTTTACTCTTTTTTCTCTAATTTTGTCTTCTTGCTTTATTTCATTAATTTGATCTTCAGTCACTGATGTCCTTTCTTCCATTTGATCGAATTGGCTTTTGAAACTTGTGCATGCATCATGAAGTTCTTGTGCCATGGTTTTCAGCTCCATGAGGTCGTTTAAGTTCTTCTCTACACTGTTTATTCTAGTTAGCCATTCGTCTAACCTTTTTTCAAGATTTTTAGCTTCCTTGCGGTGGGTTACAACATGCTCCTTTAGCTCTGAGAAGTTTGTTATTACCGACCTTCTGAAGCCTATTCTGTCAACTCATCAAAGCCATTCTCCATCCAGCTTTGTTCTGTTGCTGGCGAGGGGCTGTGATCCTTTGGAGAAGAGGCGCTCTGGTTTTTAGAATTATCAGCTTTTCTGCTCTGGTTTCTCCCCATCTTTGTGGTTTTATCTACCTTTGGTGTTTGATGTTGGTGACCTACAAATGGGGTTTTGGTGTGGATGTCCTTTTTGTTGATGTTGATGCAATTCCTTTGTGTTGGTTAGTTTTCCTTCTATCAGTCAGGTCCCTAGGCTTCAGGTCTGTTGGAGTTTGCTGGAAGTCCACTCCAGACCCTGTTTGCCTGGATATCACCAGCGAGGCTGCCGAACAGCATTTTGCAGAACAGCAAACATTGCTGCCTGATCCTTCCTCTGGAAGCTTTGTTCCAGAGTGGCACCTGCCTGTGTGAGGTGTCAGTCGGCCCCTACTGGGAGGTGTCTCCCAGTTAGGCTACACAGGGGTCAGGGACCCACTTGAGGAGGCAGTCTGTCTGTTCTTAGCGCTCAAATGCCATGCTGGGAGAACCACTGCTCTCTTCAGAGCTGTCAGACAGGGACATTTAAGTCTGCAGACTTTTCTCCTGCCTTTTGTTCAGCTATGTCCTGCCCACAGAGGTGGAGTCTATAGAGGCAGTAGGCCTTGCTGAGCTGCGGTGGGCTCCGCCCAGTTTGAGCTTCCTGGCCACTTTGTTTACCTACTCAAGCCTCAGCAATGGCAGACGCCCCTCCCCCCCGCGAGGCTGCTGTCTCGCAGGTCAATCTCAGACTGCTGCGCTAGCAGCGAGCAAGGCTGCATGGGCGTGGGACCTGCCAAGCCAGGCACGGGAGAGAATCTCCTAGTCTGCTGGTTGCCAGGACCATAGGAAAAGCGCAATATTTGGGTGGGAGTGTCCCGTTTTTCCAGGTACAGTCTGTTATGGCTTCCCTTGGCTAGGAAAGGGAAATCCCTGGACCCGTTGCGCTTCCCAGGTGAGGCAATGCCCCGCCCTGTTTTGGCTCACCCTCCATGGGCTGCACCCACCGTCCAACCAGTCCCAGTGAGATGAACCACGTACCTCAGTTGGAAATGCAGAAATCACCTGTCTTCTGCGTCAATCACGCTGGGAGCTGCAGACTGGAGCTGTTCCTATTCAGCCATCTTGGAACTGGATTCGACAGATTCTTGAAAGAAAAACTCAGTAGAATGTGCTTAATGACTATATGTTAAAGAATGAAGGTGGGGGACTACATGAATTTAAGTTAACTTAGCAAATTGACAGGAATTTGAAAATGGATCAGTTAGCTTTTCGAAGGTGGAAAAGAAGTTGAATTTAGTTTTGAACATACACTGTTTTCGAGGTATCTGTAAGATATACATAAAAGTGGGCTATAGCCAATGAGGAATATAGGACTGGGGATAGGGAGGGGAAAAGAAAGAAAGAGAAAGGATTCCTTTAGAGTGAGGAAAGGAATCAGTGAAACTGTAAGTGTGAATTAACTTTTTAGTGCTTAAAATTCTGGTTTTATTTCTTCTTATGTAGACAGACCATGGATTCTTACGACACACCAGAATCAACTCCTAGTGCATCCTCAAGACCTGAAGATTACTTTATAGGTGCCACTCCTCTGCAGAAACGATTAGAATCAGTCAGGAAGCAGAGTTCATTTATCCCGACTCCACCTCGAAGGAAAATTCCCCAGTGTTCGCAGTTGCAGGTATGCTTTTTGTGTTCCTTCGTGTTAGTCAATAATTGAGAATATCCGTGAACAAAACATTTCAATTTTTGTAACTATAGTATTCTTAGTATCTTCTTAACCCCTCAGCTAATAAAATAAATGAGAAATAAACAATTTCATAACGATCAGCGCTACCTCTTTTATGTCTTTGATTTGTTTTTTATATTTGTATTTATTTATTTATTTTGAGACGGAGTCTCACTCTGTGGCCCAGGCTGGAGTGCAGTGGCACGATCTCGGCTCACTGCAAGCTCTGCCTCCTGGTGGCCATTCTCCTGCCTCAGCCTCCCCAGTAGCTGGGACTACAGGCACCCGCCACCATGCCCAGCTAATTTTTTGTATTTTTTAGTAGAGACGGGGTTTCACTGTGTTAGCCAGGATGGTCTCGATCTCCTGACCTCGTGATCCGCCCACCTCAGCCTCCCCAAGTGCTGGGATTACAGGCATGAGCCACCGCACCCGGCCTGTTTATTTATTTTTAAAGTAATTTTCAAACATACAACCCATATATACCAGGAGTTTTTATGTATTTTAACCTCCTTTAATCTGAATCATGTCCACGGTATTTTTTTTTTAACTTTTATTTCAAGTTTAGGGGTATATGTACAGGACGTGCAGGTTTGTTATCTAGGTAAACGTGCGTCATGGGGGTTGGTTGTACAGATTATTTCATCACCCAGATGTTAAGCCTAATATCCATTAGTTATTTTTCCTGCTTCTCTCCTTCCTCCCACCCTCCACCCCGATAGGCCTCAGCATGTGTTGTTCCCCTCTATGTTTCCATGTTCTCATCATTTAGCTCCCACTTATAAGCGAAAACATGTGGTATTTGGTTTTCTGTTCCTTTACTTGTTGATTAGGGATAATGGCCTCCAGCTCCATCCATGTTCCTGCAAAGGATATGATCTCATTCATTTTTATGGCTGCATAATATTCCATGGTGTATATGTACCACATTTTCTTTATCCAGTCTGTCATTGATGGGCATTTAGGTTGATTCCATGTCTTTGCTATTGTGAATAGTGCTGCAGTGAGTATACGCATGCATGTGTCTTTATGGCAGACCGATTTATATTCCTTTGGGTATATACCCAGTAAGGAGATTGGTGGGTCACATAATATTTCTGTCTCTAGGTCTTTGAGGAATTGCCACACAGTCTTCCACAATGGTTGAACTAATTCACACTCCTACCAACAGTGTATAAGCATTCCTTTTCCTCCACAACCTCACCAGCATCTGTTATTTTTTGACTTTTTATTTTTCTCCACAACCTCACCAGCATCTGTTGTTTTTTTTACTT
Organism: Hylobates moloch; assembly: GCF_009828535.3. Lineage (NCBI taxonomy): Eukaryota > Metazoa > Chordata > Mammalia > Primates > Hylobatidae > Hylobates > Hylobates moloch. Next base: position 60,014,408 of record NW_026652283.1, read on the forward strand.
TTTAATAATAGCCATTCTGACTGATGTGAGAGAGTATCTCATTGTGGTTTTGATTTGCATTTCTCTAATGATGAGTGATGTTGAGCTTTTCTTCATATGATTTTTGGCCTCATGTATGTCTTCTTTTGAGAAGTGTCTACTTATGTCCTTTGCTGACTTTTTAATGGGGTTTTTTGTTTGTTTGTTTGTTTATTTTTAAGGGAGTATCTCACTCTGTCACCCAGGCTAGAGTGCAGTGGCACGATCTTGGCTAACTGCAACCTCCGCCTCCCAGATTCAAGCGATTCTTCTGCCTCAGCCTCCCGAGTAGCTGGGATTGCAGGCATCCACCACCATGCCTGGCTAATTTTTTTGTATTTTTAGTAGAGACAGTGGTTCACCATGTTGTCCAGGCTGGTCTGGAACTCTTGACCTCAGGTGATCCACCCTCCCCGCCCTCTCAAAATGCTGGGAGTCTTGCTCTGTCACCCAGGCTGGGGTGCAATAGTATGATCTTGGCTCACCGCAACCTCTGCCTCCTGGGTTCAAGCGATTCTCTTGCCTCAGCCTCCCAAGTAGCTGGCACTACAGGTGCCTGCCACCACGCCCAGCTAATTTTTTTGTATTGTTAGTAGAGACGGGGTTTCACCATTTTGGCCAGACTGGTCTCGAACTCCTAACGTTATGATCTGCCCGCCTCGGCCTCCCAAAGTGCTGGGATTAGAGGTGTGAGCCACCACACCTGGCCTGGCCCATTTTTTTTCTTTAAATTTGTTTAAGTTCCTTATTGGTGCTGGATAGTAGACCTTTGTCAGATGCATGGTTTGCAAAAATTTTCTCCCATTCTGGGTTTTCTGTTTACTCTACTGATAGTTTCTTTTGCTATGCAGAAGTCCTTTAGTTTAATTAGATCCCATTTGTCAATTTTTGCTTTCATTGCAATTGCTTTTGGCATCTTTGACATGAAATATTTGCCTGTACCTATGTCCTGAACGGTATTGCCTAGGTTGTCTTCCAGGGTTTTTATAGTTTTGCGTTTTACATTTAAGTCTTTTTTTTTTTTTTTTTTTCCCCAGGTTGGTACATTGCAGACACTGCACTCCCCCGGTTCACCTCGTCCTTCTCTGCCTCACCTATGAACGTGAGCCACCGCGCCCGGCTTACATTTAAGTCTTTAATCCACCTTGAGTTAATTTTTGTATATGGTATATGGTACAAATGAAGTGTTTTTGTTTTTAATGGTAACTGTGGTTCTAATAGAGCATGGCAAAAAATATTCCCAAGTATCTCTTTTTTTTTTTTTTTTTTTTTTAGACTAGTCTAGCACAGTACTGAGAAGGGGGAAAGGGGAAAGAGTAGAACAAGGAATTGGAAACAAGGAGTTTGATCTATAACTGATTGTGAACAATGAACTGAGATAACTCACTACCTTTGGACCAGCCCCCAAGTATCTTTTTATTTAATCTGTTGAATTGGGCATGGTTTCATAGAGTAGATTCGCTACCAATTTCTCTCTCTTTTTTTTTTTTTTTTTTTTTTT